>NC_134485.1:361059938-361344026 GCF_040206685.1 Ascaphus truei
ACATCCCGGGCAATGCCGGAGCTCTCAGCTAGTAGCATATAAAGTATATGGTTAACGAAGGATGCATGATATAGTTGTGAAGGTGTTTTCCTTAAATACATACTGTAAGTTTGTGATATCACCCCCTGCCTTATTTTACACCCTCTGTGACCTCGGGCAAATTACTTTGCTGTACACTGTATGATGGAGGGATATGTACTTTGTACTGACCATAATTTACTTTGTATCTGGTTGTAGCCCGTACCAGCTTCACATTGCAAAGCCAGTAATCAACGATGAGTAGGTTTACTGGCCATGCAGGTATAAGTTTATAGGGATCCATGTTAAAATGGATAAGAAAGAAGCAAAATGTGACACAGTGGAGTGCTCATTTGGATATAATCACCCAAGATCCAACTTCATCTGAAACTATGTGCCCAGCGAGCTCCCTACCCTGTCTCTGTTACAATTCCCCCCGCTGTCTCTCTCTTTCACACACTTCTTCACTTTCTCACCCTCACTATTTATCTCCTGCTTTTCACACTCTCCCTTTCTCCCCCACGGTATCTCCCGCTCCCTTCCCATGTATTTCTCCCCCACATTCACTGTCACCTTCTCTCTCCCCTCCTCTGTCTCTCACTCCCCATCCATTGCTCACTCTTCCCTTCCCCCTCTCACTCAATCCCCCCTCTTTCTCCCTCTCCTCTCACTCTACCCGTCTCTGTCTCTCTCTCCATTTCTCCCCTCCTCTCACTCACCTCTCTCTCCTCTATCTCTCCCTTCTACCCCTTTCTCCCCTCACTGCCTACATTTACGCCTCCCACCCTCCTCCCCTCTCTCCCAATCTTCCCTCTCTCTCTCTCTTCTTCCTTCCCTCTTTCTCCCCTCTCTCCCTGCCTCCCCTCTAAATCCCTCACCCCTCCTCACCCTCTCTCTATCTCTCCTCCTCTATCTCCTTCCCCCTTTTATGTTCCCCATCACTCCACCCTCATCTTCAGCTTTCCCCCTACCCCTCCTCTTTCCCCCTCCCTGCACACTTTCCCCCTCCCTCCCCTTCCTCAGTTTCCCCTTCCTATTTCCCCCAACATCCTATCTCGCTCCCCCCTTCCTCTCCCTCCTCTCACCTCCATCCCTTCCATTCTCCCTCCAATCCTCTTTCCCTTCCCCCCTTACTCTCTTCCTCCCCCTCCTTCCTGGGAAGGCGAGTGCAATTAGTGTGAGAGGACCCCACAGCTTAGGAGAGCTGGGGTCCCATGGCACACAGAGGCCCTGGCAGCTGGATGCAGAATTTAGGTCTGACCTTTGGAACTTCCGCAGCCGCTTGGCCAGTGGCACTTGACCCAGCTCTCACCCCCTGTCATGCATAACCAGAGACAAAAGGCACGGGCTAAGCAATGTATTACAACATATTTGGTACCAGTCATATTTTATGTTAAACTCAGAATGAGTTAAATATTCCATATTGGTTGAGCATATTTAGAAAATTAAAAAAGGCTAAATATTTTTTTTAATCACTGTTATGAGTTACAGCAATAAAAATATGTTTTCAATCATGAATGTTTAGTTCATGTTGTATTTTTCAAGATCATCTGCATGCGTACATGTATTTTAACTCTTTCACTTTTTAAAATTTCCAATGCAGAGTAGATTTCTTTGAAATTTAAGATTGCAGTTTATATACTGTAATAAGTTACACAGATCTATTTCTGGGGGGAAAAAAAAACATTGTTTTTGTTAACTTACTGTCCACCTGATATAAGCATTTTCATCCAGAAATTTGTATAGCAATGTATCAAGTACACTCTGTACTTATTTTGCTTGTGATTTTGGAAATGTTAGTAGAAGTAGTTGGGGGAAGTTAAGCAATACCCATACTGTAATCGTATGTTGAATTCTGCATCTCTGTCCTACTTTTCAGGGGTTAACAAACTTCTTATATTTTGGGTATCAACAAGAAGAATGTGTTGAAAAAAAATATTGTATGTCAATCTTTTTTTTAATTTATCCCACGGCATTTTGGGGGTATATTTGATCCTTACTTTATCAAAAGAAAGTTTAATTCACTGTTTAAATTGAAGGTGTTATGACAAATGCTTACGGCAAACTTAGATTTAGTTGATAACTAACTTTATGATCCATATAAAAAAACTCTGAAACAACAAACACAGTTAAATAGTGACACCACATAGGCATATACAGTACTGTACCATATATTCCCACGGGAATATTGGTTTTTTTTAGCCTGCACTTTACATTTCTCTTTTAACTTGTACATTCTACTGTAATTAACCCAACTGATTTGTACAGCCCAGTGACCTTTATTTAAATGCTATTCACTGCCTTTCACCCAAAGGAGCAGAGAGAAAATGGAAAAATTATTTCTGTTGCTAAGTAACCAGTTGAATTGAGGGAAAGAATGTTTTCTTTAAAGCAACTGAGTTGGAACACGTTTTTATTTTTTTCAACTCTGTATTACTGTATATTAAACAGGGAACACAAAGCAGTTGTTAACTTACTTTTTGTCCGAACTCTGTAAATAATATATTTTCAATTAAGAAAAACTTGTGGTTAATGTTTTTATTATTAGTATTCTTTTTTCATATCGTATTGAGAAAATACCTACTCATAGCAGTGCAAAGTTAAATGCAGCATTGTTTGAGCAGGAAATAAGAGATTAGTATTCCATAGGTGTTCCTGACATACATTAGGGAGTTTCGTCCCATTATACAATATAAACAATGCAGTGCGAAAAAAACAGATGCAAAGAAGTTCTGGGGAATATAAGTTAAGAGGCCCATGACTTGCCAGAAGGGGCATGTCCCTACTGCAGAAGGGTAATGTTCTGGTGGGCACGAGGTGCCGGCAATGCTGCGGGCGGACCCGGATAGGAGCAGGGAACCAGGCGGCCAGCGATCGGGTCGCCGGAGCTCCGTGACGGGACGCTGATCAGGGCGCCCCATCTTAAAGTGCATGCACAGACAGTGCAGCGGCCATTACAGTTCGTGCATGCGTAATGTATTAAAGAGTTGCGTTGGCCATCTTCTATATGCTCCGCAGGGGAACTACACTTCCCAGAGTGCTCTGGGGGATAGGACCATGTGCCGCACAGCAGCCAATAGGGCTCCCCAGATCCCCTGAGGAAAGAATTGATACATTTGGCATGCTTGGGCTGCACACTGGCAGTTGGAGCTAGGACACAGAAGGGAAAGGTATTGTAGTGTCTGGGTGCCAGTGGCTCCCGGACTAGGCCCAGATTGCCCCTTATTGTAGGTCCCAGATAGGCCCCACTCACGTTGAGATTGTGGCTGCTACAGGGAAACGCCCCCAGATAAGGAGATTTCCCCAGTAGCTTTAGTAGTGATAGGCACCAATGACAGGATGCCGCGTGGTGGCTCGCAGCCCGTGGTCTGGGACCTATGATAAGGAGACTTTTAAAGGTGAGACCCTCTAGCGGGAGTTCACTCCACGCAGAGCTCACTGAACGCCTTCGCGGACAGTTACGTCGTTGGATCAGACAGATCCATGTTGTTATTCGGCAGTACCTGGGTACTGGAGTACCCCGGGCAGGTGCCATCTAAGTGCACTAACGGCCATACATATTGGGTAGCGCTACCACACACACACACTTTGGGTGGACCGGTTCTGTGGACACTAGTAGGTTAAGTGCCCAGGAACCCCAGCACTTTGGGTGGTTCCACGAGGGTGGTGTTACTGTGGGACAGAATATTGTGTGGTCCCTGATATATATATACCACACAATATTCTGTCCCCACAGTAGCACCACCCTGGTGGAACCACCCAAAGTCCTGGGGTTCCTGGGCACTTAACCTACTAGTGTCCACAGACCCGGTCCACCAAAGTGTTGTGTGTGGTAGCGCTACCCAGTATATATATATATATATAAAGTAGAAAATAGCCGTGTTAGTCCAGTTGCGATAGTGCAGAATAAATGAGTTCTTCAGTATTAGGTGATACCTTTTTTATTTGGACTAACAATTTATGTCATAGGACAAGCTTTCGAGAGTTCTCTCTTCTTCAGGCCAAGCAATACTGCTAGACCTGAAGAAGAGAGGAGAACTCTCGAAAGCTTGTCCTATGACATAAATTGTTAGTCCAAATAAAAAAGGTATCACCTAATACTGAAGAACTTATATATATATATATATATATATATATATATATATATATATAGTGTTTGTTTATTGTCAGTAAATACTGTTAACTATCCAGTGGGTATTTACTGTATGTATTGAGTTCCTGCGAAAGGTAATCCTACTACGTATGATCTCTCCCAGGTGGAGGCGCTGTGTAACTGCGAACACAATAACCCCAGGCTCCCAGAGGCGGAGGATCAGGCCTCCTGCGAGCCACTCAGGTAACGCACCATACATAGTTTCCCTAGAAACGGGGGAAAGGGGGCTACATAAGTTTTTGGCACACCTGAGGATGCAGAATGGAGTGGGCCCTGATCTCCCATGTGAACAGGTGCAAGAGAGTAGTCCAGAATGGCTGCTAGGCAATCTGTTTGGCCTGTCTGAATCTGTTAGACACTAGAAAGATCAGGGATAACCTCTCCTACAGCAATGGTGCCGAGTGAACTGAGACCACATGGTCTTCCTCCTGTTAGACCTCACAGCAGTGTTTAAGCCTAGATCCAAGCACCTAGCCTTGCCTAGGCAAAGGGGGGGAGGATCTTGGAAAAAAGGGGCAGAGCAGCAAGAATGGGGTCTGCTGATAAGGGGATTCTGGTCTCAGCTGTGCTGGAGGGATTCTCTACAATCAGGTCCTTGGAGGCAACCATGCAGATTGGGGACTGTGGGTGTCAGGATTCAGATGGGTTGGTGGCTGGGAGAGTTCCTTTGGTGAGTATAGGTCATCAGGGAGAGCTGTGACTATGTGGCAAACCTCCTATTAGGTCCTGTAGGCATTCACGACTGCTGAAATGCTTTAGCCTGAGGTGTAGATGGTGTGAAGGGGCGGCTACTACAGAGAAGGATCTTAGTGACCAGAACAGCAGGGCAAGTAATGAAGATGTAGTTGAAGTAACAAGCAAGAATCCAGGCAGGAAACAAAGGTTCATAGTCAAGGTAACAAGCAGAAGTGCAGGGCAGGCAGCAAGAGACATAGTCAGGGTCACAAGAAAACTACTGGTAACAGGGAACAGCAATAGCAAACAGGAACAAGGACTGGAACAGGAATGGAACAGTAATAGGCACAAGTAGGACCAATATAAACAGTCAAAGAATGGAAGAAAAGGGAGCTGTCCCTGACAGATGGGCAGTGGCAGGAAAAAGGGGAGGAGCTTGGAAAAAAGGGCTAGGTCAGACATGGACCTGTGGCAGTCTCTGATGATAACATAGCAGCCTTCTTCTCAGTCAGCAGTCAGCAGCTTTTAAAGCACCAGGTAACCATCTCCGGCAAATGTAGGTGTTTGTTGGTTCTCTAACGAGGACCAATGCAAGTGGGGCACTACCCACTGGTTTTAGCATGAGGTTGAGGGTATGTGCTTTGACAACAGCAGGCATGAGAAGGATGAGCTTCTGGCTTGAGCACTACCCTAACTAGGGCAGCAGAGATTTTATGGGATTAATTTACAACAGATTTTTGGATCCCTTTTAATTATTTGGGAGTGGCAGTCATGGAGAAGTACTTACAATCTAAGGATCATCATCCTGGGGTATCTCTGGAAAAACTTGCAAGGGTGGTCACTTTAGGACAAATGGCAGGCCCCTGTGACACGTGACATAGGAGATACTGGCACCCCATATCGGGACCTGTATCTCGGGAAGCAGAGGGTCCTCGGACCTCAAACCAATGCGGTTCTGCTCCGGAGACCCCCTGCTCACGTTCACTAGTAATAAAATTTTAAATGAAAAATATTTTTTTCTGCCGAGATTTGCGCAGAGAGAGGCGGCTCTCTCTCTGCAAGAGATAGAACTCGCCAGGTGAGCCCTTTTCGGAGGACTGATCATCTCGACGCCGGCAACTCGCTATTTTTGCTAATGTTGCTATCACTGGTATTCTGGGCTTTCTGCATACCGTGATAACATCGTTGCAAAAAATGGCGATGTAAAAACCCTGGTGATTTTTTCTATCGGACTTTAGTGCATGAGGCCCTAAGTGTCTGTAGAATTAAACTGGAGTTGAACAAGAAAGGAAGAACTTGATTCCTTTTTTACCACTTGATCAACCACTCTGCAACAGTGAGAACTTAACATTTGAAATTGCTACTGTATGACAATTTAGGTACAGCAGAAATAGTATACGCTTATAAGCCTCTGTATATTCAATAGTTCTACACCACCTTCACAAGCCTGATTTACAGTATATACATACATTTCCTGCTACAGGTATATCTGGTCATTCAATCCTCCTACCTTTGTTTCTCCTTACCAGCATTCCAGTATTGCTTTTTCTGTTTGCAGTATTCTCACTCTTTTTACATCCTTCTTGCTGCTGATGATATCTCTCAATTTTTCCTAATCTTGGACCTGGTAATTTGTACACCTACTCTAATCCATGCCTCTCTGCCTCCACCCTCCTGATTAATGGTGGGAAACCATCTAACTTAATAGTTATTCCTTGCCTCCCTTCCCTCCCGTGCCTTCTAGAATGTTCGCTCACTGACTTACAAGGCTTTGTCTGTACACAACCTCTTCTGCTCTCTTCCTCCCTTTGTTTTAATAGAAAACTGTCTCTCGCAGCATAGTTTGGGGAGACTGCTTTATCTTTTTGAGGTCTCACTATCTCTCTCACATGACGCCCCAATGGCTTTCCTTCTTTCTCTCCTCTAACTACCTTTGTTTTACTGAGGGACTTCAGCTGGTCATATGTGGGCATCTCACCTTATCTCCTTTATAAGCAGATTTCTTCCTGGGGTGCAAGATCAATGTGGTTTTGCCCTTTTCATCAAGCCTTACTTACTGAGCATATCCAATCCATCTAACCTACTTGCTGCCATGGCCCTGGTCTACCTGACTATTCTGTTGCTTTTTGCTGACCCAGATTCCATCCTGTTTAAACCTTTATTCTGCTTGGTGCCTTCCCTGACCTCAACCTGCCTGACCTTATCTACTGACTCGTCCAACTGTGTTTAATTGTTGATCTTCTATGACACCTTCCCTTCACCAACTCTGTGATGCACAGCCTGTCTCTACGGCAATACACTCAGGCTCCGTCCAGTTCTGCCTGGTCCAGCCATCAGGATCTGATCACTGTCATTGAGCCCACCCTCCTTCTTATGTGACTGTCACGTGGGAACCTGACATAAGCAGGAGCAGATAGACTACAGCTCGGGAGTTCCTAAATTTGTGATTATATGTTTTAAAGAGTGTTCACACTGTGAGTGCATATTTTAATGTTTTATTTGAAGTATAATGAGATTTTTCAGAGTCTACACTATCGTCTCTTATCTCTGTCCCCCTGAGAGTTTCCTGATGCACAGTCCACTAATGTAGATATTGCGATGGTTTGAGATGTGTGCTTTCTAAAACTTGGAGTAATGTGAGTAACGTGGCCTAATGTCCCCTATAACAAAACGGCCCGACCTATGCATCTTACAGGGTAACCTGCTTCCTGGGGAAGCAGGTTACCCTGTGACACGCGTAGGGTGAATGGTTTTGGTAGCCCCTGTGCTAGACTAATATCCATATCGGGACTACTAAGTAAGGCTGAGACCGATGGAACCCATTTCATTCTCCTTTCTGCCATTCCAGTACCAACTCTCTGGAGGTGACGTCACACAGAGGAACGAGGAGAGATATGGACATCTACAACTTTAGCCTACAAGCACCAATGTCTTTTTAAATGGATGTTTATCACTAAGAAGATTTCTTCTTCACTGATGAGCCTAATTTAGACATACACTTTATGAGTGTAATAATACCCACCCAATCTCTAATATTTTCAAGTATCAGACATACTGTGCAGTATTTCACTATATGTGTCTTTGTGTTTTTATCATACATATGCTTCCTGGGAGATGCACTCTAACTACACTCCAAAAATATGACTGGATGTAGAAGCATTCCCTACATCAGCACCTGTCTGTCATGCAGTCTCCTTTGCCTATCTTTGTACATACAAACAATATAGATGAATATACATGTGCACAGTATATATATATACAGCTCAACCCCGTTATAACGCGATCCATTACAACGCGAATCCGCTTATAACATGATGCAAGCGTGGCTCCCAATTTTCGTATTTATGAATACTTTACAACAGGATTATTGGAATCTTAAATACTTTATTGTACAATACATACAATTGTACATTAGTTCTAACGCGATACGCTTATAGCACGATGTGATTCTTTGGACCCAAGCACAGCATTATAAGGGGGTTGAATTGTATATATGGCACGTGTATATATGACACATGTAATATGCAGTGTGTATATATATATCTATATCTATATATATGTATATATAGATATAGATATATATATACACACTGAATATTACATGCTGTGAGCATAATGTTTGCTGTAAACAGAAGCAGGACAGTATATACTAATAGTGAAAAATCGGTAGGTACTTTATGATATTGTAAAAAAACTATGGTCGTTTTTAAGACACTCTAGTGTTACACGAGCAGAGATCGATTGGTATAGGACAGCCAGTTCCAGAGAAAGCACCTTCAACTCGCCAGGTAAGTGAAAAAATTAAAAAAAAATTATTGCACTACATTAAAAACAAAAACAGACAAAGAACAAAATAGGAAAAAAAACCTCCCACGCGTTTCGGGCTATACATGCTCCTCGAGAAAGGGCTGTATAGCCCGAAACGCGTGGGAGGTTTTTTTTCTGTTTTGTTCTTTGTCTGTTTATTGTTTTTAATGTAGTGCAATAAAAGATTTTGAATTTTTTTCACTTACCTGGCGTGTTGAAGGTGCTTTCTCTGGAACTGGCTGTCCTATACCAATCGGTCTCTGCTCGTGTTCACTTCATTGAATGGACTGACGCACAGTTGCGGTGAGGGAGCACCATATGGATCTCTCCCTAGGAACCATGGGAAGACGCTGACATCTCCACGTGTGACCACAAGATTGCAGCAGTTGACAGAGCGTTCCCGGACGGATCGGAGCTGAGGACTCATCTCCATACAGCTCCGACACTCGGGAGCTCCAACGGGCTAAGGCATACAGGAGGATGGCACTTTTTCTCTATTGTGCCTCATACAGCAAAGGGATTTGCAGCCATCCAGGCTGGAGAGGTATATACTGGACTGGAACATAGAGGTAAAACAATATTATTCCTCTTTTGATATATACCCTTACCAGATCTCATTCTCAATACCTGGCTGACATTTACCCTGCTTACATTTACCCTCACAGTCAAGCAACTGTTCTTTCCAGACAGATTATTATATTACGTTCATTCATGGGACACTCTTTCTTTTGGACTCCCATTGCATCTGTTTAGAGCTTTTTAGTAGCTTCACCATACATACTCTAGTGTTACAGACTATAGAGTGTTGTGTTATGCACATGCTCTACTTATCATGCTTGAATAGAGTACGGACAAAACCAACACATGCATAATGACGGTAATAGTACAAATATGTTCAAAGTTTTTGGACATGCGCTCTCTAGCTGTAAAAAAGAAGTTTGGGCTCCCGATGCAACTGTACAGATCGTAAAGTGTACAATGGATGATGCTATTAACAAATTGCATGCAGGCGGACTAGAGTTTACTCCCAGTGCCACCTGGTGATAATAATTATGTATAACAACATTGCCTATATACACATCCACAACAAAACATGTTAACCTGGTAGAAAAGAGCAGAACATGCCATGCTCATCTCGTTACAGCGCACCAGCGGATGCAAAAATTACTGCTGCATCTGTATTCTAAAAAACAACACACTTACATACCTTATAAACTCCTGCCTTTTGTCACCAAACTGCTAAAATATCTTGTGTTCTTAATTCCAATGCCCTCCTCAACGCTTTACAATCTAGTTTTCGTACAGCTCACACAATGGAGATTGCTCTCACTAAAATAGCCAACGATCTCCATGGAGCAAAATCCCATGGCCATTTTCCCTACTTATCCAACTTGATCTCTTTGCTGCCTTCAATACCGTTGATCACTCTCTCTTCTTTATTTTCTATACTCTCTTGGTATCTGTTATCTTTATCCGAATTCTCATCATACCTCACACATTGCTCATTTTCTGCCTGCTGCTAACATGTTCTTGTCTCCCTGTCCTTCTGCATTCAAATCATAACTGTTTCCTTTCCACCCCTTCCACCTCTACTGCTGTTTCTCATCTTAAACCTTTTTCCCTCACTGCCACTTACCTGTGGAACTGCTTCACACTCTGAATATGCCAAGCTCCTTCTCTCATCACCTGTAAGTCAAAGCTAAAAACACAGCTTTTAAATGAAGCATTTCAATAGCCTAGACTCATGTCTCACACTCGCAGTCGCTCCTACTAGTACCAACCATTGTGACCAAACACCACCATCTACTGTACCTACTCGCTCACCTGCTATCTCTGTATGTCTCTCAATATATCACTTAGATTGTTAGCTCTCTGGGGAAGGGATTGCCTTTCCTATGTGCTGATTTTGTTTGTTGCACTTACTGTATTATAATTCCCAGTATTGTCTTTTTTGTAATGTGTTGGGTACACTCTGGCCACACTTGGGTACACTTTTTTTTTATAAATAAAGATATACAGTAAATACAAACAATTGCAACTAACAGTGAAAGAAGATGATCAAAAAGCAACATATGAAGCTCTGAGCAAGGAAGGCTTGCACTGATGTAAATGTAGCCATGTGTAAAAATGGTGTACATATCTTTCTCATGCTGGCAGCAATCCTGGTAAGAAGGCAGGGTTGCCAGTAACTATCATGGAGGTTTGCCCTCAAACCCTGGTGAAGTGTCATATGTAACAAAGGAAGTGACAATATGCTTTGTGTCCACTGTTAGTGACACAAAGGTGGGTCTGTTTCTGGAGTCTATATAAGACACAACACTGCCTAAAGTTGTGTATTAGAAAGGAGAGTTCAAGGTGGTCAATCTGCAGCAGTCTAAGTCTGTCTGTCAGAAGTGCAAGCTGATTACACACTGTGTCCAGGGACCTGGCACAGCTGGTGGTCTCCCTTAGGGGAGAGGTGGAGAGCAACTCTATTAAGAAAGGAGGAACCTTCTGCAGGGAGTACCTCAACGAAATGAGCGGATAAGTGCTGACCGCGATGAGGGGCAGTCTGCCAGAGGAGATGACATTAAATTTGCCCTGGTTCAAAAGATCCCTCCTGTGTGAGTGTGGAGTTATTCAGCAGAAGGATGCACCAAGAAGGATTTCCCCATCAGATACTTCCCCCTGCTGCCGTAGGGATCCTGATGAGGTGGAGGCGCTGTACCGAATGTGAGTAGGACTCAGAACACTACCTCAGACACCTGTCATGGTGATATTACCCATTACCACCCAGCGGGAGACTCAGGAGTCCTGTTGCCAGCAGGTGCACCACATATCACACATCCATGTAATTGGGGGATTCTCTACATATGGGTCAGGATAAGAAGGGCCCAGGGAAAACAACGTTACATAAATACCATGCAAAGGCCTCCTTAGAGGATTTTTGAGGATAGGAACAATGGCTTCCTGATGAACAGAGGCTAGCAGGGAGTTCCAAAGATAAGCTACTGCAAGGAAGAATTCTTTCCATCAAAAAAGAAAAATGTCTTAAAATAGAAGAAAGCCTTATGCTCTTTAGGGCCAGAGAAGTCAGTATATTGTGCTGCAATGCTGTCCTGAAGTTAGGTAGAGTAGAGAAAGGCTCGGCAGCAAAAAGGATGCATTGAGGATAGAGATGCGAGAATGTCTTCAAAGTTACTTTGTAAAACGTTTCACAAATGTATCCGAAATGTAATGTTTTTCAAAAGTTTGCCAATTTTTCTAATTTCGCCGAAATTTTGTTAAAATGAAAGTATGTAAAGGTTCAGGTGACCCGAATTTGAATGCTTGTTTAAATTTGGTACATTTTACCTGATTTCCAAACTTCAGCTAAATATTGCACATCTCTAGTAGACAAGTATAGAGTATACAGTATGTGTGTCCATTCAATTTGTAGAATCAGGTGAAAGATATCATATTTGATTAGGCTTGTATTTTCTTACATAATTATATACATTAATAATTGATGATGTTGTGTAACTGTAAGTTTTAAAGCAAGTCTAATGTACAGTATTATACAAGTATTCTGTTCAAAGCGGCAATCTAATGTACAGTATTATACAAGTATTCTGTTCAAAGCGGCAATCCAAAGTGAATTTTTGAGGGGATTATTTTCTTTGTGCGTTATATTGAAGCAGGGGTTCTCAGGAGCTGAACCTCGTTAATTTTAGTTCTATGGAACACCTGCTTCAATAGATACCTCCGTAGTAGGTGCCAGTAGCCGCTCTGCTCTGCTAGCAGGGATGGCTGCTTTTCAAAGCTGCTGCACCTTGGGAGCCAATCGGAAGCCGTGATGTTATTAGTGCGGCTTCCTATTGGCCCATGTGATGCGGGAGCTTTAAAAAGCCGAGGGATACCTGTTCAGAGGTAAGTATCTCTGGAAGAAAGGGGTACCTAACTTGGAATTAATGGGGTTCAGCCTTGGTGACCCCTGCATCAATCCTCTGGGGGGGAAAAATAATTAAAAGAAAACTTTGCAAAAACAATCAATAGCTTTGATTGCTCCCAAAAGTAGCAGGTTAAATTAATTAAAGTTATTCACAGGTTAATTACCGTAGCAATAACAATTGCGTCAGATTTTTTTTTTTTTGTTGTTTTAAGTATTTTTCATGCTAAAAAAACAGGTGATATGTAAGTTAGAAAAAACAACAACTGACATTATCCTTCTGAAAAAGTAAAAGGAACAGTGTAGTGTTAACACATGGTACAAATACAATTACTGCCTTTTTTCTTCTTGGATTGTGATCATAGTAAAACACGTTTAGTAGATTATATTAGTTTGGAAGAAGAAATATGTCCATCAAGTTCAACCTTTGGAAAATTCCAACAGGGTCAGACAGTTACAGTATATTGATCCACATCTAAACATACCTACTGTAACACAGACCTGTAAGAAGCCATATTCCAAATGTGGCCACGTAGTTATAACATCAAAGAAAAGGACACATATGAAACATCGTATAAATAAAGGCACATGTATTGATATATTAACATAAGTTGGAAGTTGAAAGTGTTTGATGTACCACATGAGTGGTGAATGTGATCTGAATGGAAGAGAAGTGTCCTACTCTTTCTTGCACATCACTGCACTGATTTTACGACCACTTGATTGTTAAGGAGCTTTCACATGGTCGTGACTTGCTGGAGGGGCCATGGCACTCTGGTGCAGTAGTCTCTATGGCACTGAAAAGACGAAAGAATTCTGTACATAAAATATTAGGGTAAGTCCCCATTACATTCTAGTTTGATTGATACAATAAATTCAAATACAAATTCTAATATTTAGGTACTTTTCATATTAAGATTTTGGGAAAATATCACAGACAGTATATTAACATTATACCATTTTACATCCCAGTCCAATTCCTAACTGTATATATAGATATTGCACTGTGTATTTTGTCATATTGGAAGTAGCTTTGGTGTAGTGTGTGTGTGTGTGTGTGTGTGTGTGTGTGTGTGTGTGTGTGTGTGTGTGTGTGTGTGTGTGTGTGTGTGTGTGTGTGTGTGTGTGTGTGTGTGTGTGTGTGTGTGTGTGTGTGTGTGTGTGTGTGTGTGTGTGTGTGTGTGTGTGTGTTTTAATGTTTGGGGTTTCTCAGAGCTTCTTGTGTGTCAATCCCTGACTGTTCCTGATAACATAGGCAGAATATTCTTCCAGATCATTCTAAACAAAAACACAAAAATTAACTAGAATTAAGCCATTCAATTACCATATGCAGAACGTCTATGATATGTACACTTTTCTGTTTAATATGGTAATATGATTAACATTTCAAATGAAAAATAGCGGTCAATGCAATTTTGTACTTCAAAATGTATAATTATTCTGATATTTATTTTGTAGCAAAATATTCAAAAATTAAATGCACAACTTTGTCCTACATGGCACTAAACATGTTCATGGGAAAAAAATAAAGAATACAGCACTATTAATCTTTTCATTATTTTTCCATAAGTGAAAACAATGTAGAGGCTTTAGGACATTTTGTAAATGTGTTACATATTCCACAACAAGTTGGAGCTGTGCCAGTGGAACAATGTGTCCCAAAGTTTCTTTCATTCATTTTCCTGCTCCTCTGTTCTATTAGAGCAGCACATTACTTTAAACAAAGACCCCATGATAATTATGTAACTCTGGGGTTTATTCGTTATTATAAACTAAATGCAATACAAATGTGGGGCATTATTGAAATCCCTGCTCTTTAACTGGTCCAAATTCTGGTCAATGATAGTTAGTAATGGCCAGAAATGTTGACACTTGGCCAAATCAAACAATAGGGATTTCAACCAGGATTAAGCAGGTAGCAGTGAGTGGTAGGTAGGGGAGATCATCCATGGGGTAAGCGGTGGGAATTTCATCAGAGGGGTGTGGGTGATGGATAGGGATTTCATCCAGATGATCCAGGGGGAGCGTGATGAGCGAGTATAGATTTTATTCGGGTGGAGTGGATGGAAGGTGAGTTTATCTAGGGAGAGCAAATGGCTGGAGGAAGGGGAGATCCACAGTCCTAGGATTATTACCTAAAACTGCAATAGTGGCAATTTTGGAAAGGACACTCTCCTTGAATTCAATGGAGTTTCCATGTGATTATGTCCTTGTGTCAAAGTGTCTTGGTCTGCACTACCATAGCTAGTAAATTAGCAACTAGATATTTAGATTAATTGATTGTATATTTGAATTGGGCTTCTAGTAAAACATATTTGCATTTTTGACTAGTGGCATGTCGCTGCCCCTGGTGCAGCAAAGTGTAAGCTCTTTTTGTAAGTGTGTTTTCAATTATGTTTTGCACTATTTGTTAAACTCTGCTGCACTACAGTATGTGTTTGTACTTTCCATATTTCCTCACACTTTAATATAACAACTTACATATTTGTTTTGATCTAATTTAAGTTAATCAGATGTCCACTAATTTGGAGAAAAATATAGAATATTTTTCTCACTTAAGAGCTCGGACCAAAATGCAGCCCATTCAACATGTTGCTGCAATTGTCTTTACTATGAACTATGTCCTTTTTGATATCTGCCAAACTTTTGTGAGCAATGTAGAAAATGTTTCTGATGTCTTACCAATACTAAACAGTTCCTGCATCAGTCCAAAACTGATGTTGATGAGTCACTGTCCTGTACTACACTTGTTGGATCATACTTTCTGTAACAATTGTTAAAGCAAAAAAAAAAAAAAAAGTTGTACCAGATCCACAGAATGTATCATATTCCGAAAGCTTGAGTCAATGTGTCACAATCAGCACACTGTTTTCTATATTTTTGTATACTGTCCAAGCCCTTAGTTCTACATGAAATAATATTTACAGGCATTCTAAATTATCATATTATTGCAAGACAACTCCTACTGTCCCTCCAGCAGAGGATTCAGGCCAGACTTTTGTTGGTTTACTTTTTGCATGATTCTCCAAGACAGAACTGCAGTGATACAATACTTTACAATGACTAACATGTTACTATGAAGATGTGAGAGCTACAGTTTCTATTATTTTTGTTGCTCTCCTTTTTTGGCCCTAAACGCCTCTGTTTCCATAACGATTGAATCACTTTATTCCTTAGAGAGCGGAAACAGTGATGATATCATCTCTCGTGAGTGTGGTCTAGTACTGAATTATAGGAAACAGTAGGCTTCCTCTTTCTGGGGGAGGCAATCTCTAGGGTCATTGTGTGACTCAGTTTCAAAGCACAGAGTCATATCTAATCTTCATAATAAGGGTTTGTGGGAAAAGGACAACGAGGTGATGACCTAGAAAAGAGGTGTACATAATCAAACAAGGATATAACAGAGATGTCAACGTTCAAGAACCAGAATTGGTGAGATATTTGCGAAAATTTATGCTAAAAAAAAAATGTGCGACTGACTCTAAGGAACTGATATATTATACTTCAAAGTGTATTGAATCAGCCTCCAAATCAGTGAGACTGAAGAAAATAGGTGTTGACACATCTAATATAAGCAAAGGTATAGGGAGAAGTAGTGGCTCAGTAAGTAAAGACACTGACACTGACTCTAAAAAATGATACCGAGTTTGAATCAGATTAGACTGGTTAAACTCCTGGTGTCCGTTTCTTATCACCTTGAGCCTTTATCTCCCTGGGACTAAGTGCTGCGCACCGTGCACTATACTGTAATTGTGAAGCGCTTTGGGTCAAATTAGGAGAAAGACACTATATGCAATAAAGTTGTTATTAAAGGTGAAAATATTGAGTTTTAATATCCCCTGGGTCCATCTGAAGGAGTGTAGAAGATGATTTTACGATAACTAGTCATTTGTACTTCTGTTTTCTATCACCAAGTATTAATTTTATCTGTTGTTCATGTGGCTTCATATCGAATTATTTTTGCCGACATACAGTGTGAATGTGGAAGTTCCTTACCGTCATGAAGATCCGCAGCTAAGTTTAAAAAATGCACCTGCACATGCTGTGACGATCGAAAGGGGGTGGCCCGGAATTAAAGGGGTTGCACCCCATTTGGCCATCCCCTGACCTCACCAGGGAGAGAAGGGGTTAACTGGGCTGAGGTCCAGAAATGTGATTTAACCCTTGTTATGACATGAAAATGTGTATTCCCCTGTCCCCATGCTTTATTGTAATATCTGGTTTAATCAGTGTTTGCACTCACACATACACTAGGGTTGATCCGGGAGAGCAAGGGTTAATATTTCTTTAGTGATTATAGCCCTTTGTTTAAATTACCCTCAAAGACGCCTGCCTAATAAATGCAAATGGTCAGGAGAGCGACCAAATTGGTAGGAAGCAGCCCCTGATCAAAGGCTAGCTGTTTGCAGGAAGCTGGAGTGGATTGTGAGCGTTATAACTCACACTTACAAACCATAGTATCCTGCCATGTGGTAGACTAGCCAAACGCCTCTGATTTAGGAGTGGGTCTACAGAATGAGTGACCTTATTAAATATAAGAATATTATGAGATGTACTGGGCTGAACATGCTAAGAGTTACATATGTGTATTCGTGGGACCAAGCCCCAACTAACGAATACAGACACCTGAGGTTTAGCCCTTTCGAAGAGGCAGATATTAATATCTCTCTTAATTTTAGTATTACACTGTAATATTTAGTCTCGTTGGGAGCGTCATGCGTTCCGGAATGTATTAATATGTCTCGCGTGCCGGTAGGTACTACTGAACTGAAGTTATGAAGTTATTTATATAGGAAAAGCAGTTTGCAAACGTCCTTGGGTGGGAGGAGTTTTACTCTGAGGAAAACTGTCAACTTCACCTCTGATTTATGAGAGGGGCTAGGTTTAGGTTGTGTTCAATGGGAAATAATTGTATAAGAACCAGGCTCAGCCTATGGCTATTGTTCTTCATGCCAGTGTTCTTCTATACCATCTTGATTGCTGAGAGAAATGCTATGCAATGTCTGCATGCAAGGCCTTTTCATGGCTTTTTGTGTCCTGGGATGATGAAGATTGCTGTATGAACTGCCAGTCCCGATGTGACTGTTTCATCATTTCCATCTTTAAGTAAGTGTCCATATTTTGCCTGTTATTTGTATATTTTGTGTGTTCACCTTTATCAAGGAATAAATTATATTTTATCATATCTAAGTCTCGTCCCAGTTCAACCCAGTTATATATATATATTATATATTATATATATATATTTGGTGTGTATTATTAATAGCCTGTCACAAAGCTCCCGTCACACATGCCACCACTATTTGCCCATTCGATTGAGAAGGTCTATACATTCTGTCATCCACATTCACCCACACATCCACATTCACTAGTTTGTGTAAAAAGATGAAGATACTATTGCTGAGTGGGCTAAGGGTAAAGAGTGGGAAATGACTGATACGGTGTGACTGGTAGTACTAGTGGTGGCAGTGTTAGGAGTAAAAGTGCATTTATTTAAAGTGCAATTGAGAGTGGTCAAGATGGGTATAAAAAAAAGTTACAATATAGAAAGAATATTGATCCAGTGAGTAATCTGCACTTTTTCACTTGTCAAACATAATTGATAAATATTCTACTAGGGATTTGTGTTTGTATTCCTCTAAATCAAAAGAAAACCCATGATCTACAATCTCGCCGGGCCAATGGAAAACACAGGGATGTTACTCAGAATCTAGCAAGCGTTTTTCATCAGATTAACTATATTATTATGTTATTATGTATTTAAATATTTTTAAAAGAATGACTCAGAAAATCAGCAACACCACAGTCATATGTAATGCAAAATGTACTAAATGGTACATTGAAACTAAAGGGACCCCTTCTCCCTAACAACCTAACAATACCTTTGGAACAGTTTCCGGTGCTCAGTATGAACAATGACTAGGTACGTAAGTAGCCACCCTGCTGCTTCCCCATTTTTTGTACCCACCTATGTGTTGTATTGACCCTCTATTGTATTTGTGCTCACGTACCCTATTCTCCGCCCCCTTCCGCCTCCATTACTCCTTCTGGTTTTGCCTATTATATGTTTTTTTGATTGTTTATTGTGTGTTATCGTTTTTGATGTAGGGTATGTGGTTCTGCTTATGGTGGTTTGTGTTACACATTAAATATCATTTAATTTCTTTTGGCATTATCCAGTATATTTGTTCTATTATCTATAGACAGTGTGTGCTGGGCTATTTTGTTGCTTATATACTTATATTGGAGGAATTGGGTCCTCTTTAGTCCGTTGCACCCTGCAAAAAATTCTCTTAAAATTATCTTGCTGTCCAGTGTGTGCTGTATATCACTGTCCTGTTCTGAATGACTAGGTCTAGGTAAGAGAGTCAGAAAGACATACACACTATACCAGAAAAAACACAATGTTATATATAAATAGAGCTATCAATATATATATATATCAATAAAGCAAAAAGTTGCCATATATAGATCAAGCTATGGAAACAGGAAAAAAGACAAATAGCAATACTTATCAACAGCTCTCCAAGAGATAGGCACTCAGAAAAAAGAAGTACAGTAAAAGCAGTACTGAAAAAGCATAATGGTATCGGAACGTGTAGCTAAAAAAGAAAAGGTCTGGACTACCAGTACACAAAAACACAATTTCTATTTCTGAATGTGATGGTTTTGTAAGAAAACTGTGTTTATTTTATTTTTAAGGGAAGCACTACAGTTCCTATCAGATAGTGGGAGCCGGCTTGAAGAAGGAGCTAGTCACTGAAAAGTTGCCCTCGTTATACTGTACATTTTTCTGTAAATACTTTTGTTTTTGAGCACTCTTTTAATCTCTTTTTGAGTTCTCAGCCATCCACCCCTTCATTTTCGATGCGGGTTCTTATTGTGTTGTTTTTGTGTACTGAATCCAGTCCTTTTCTTTTTTAGTAACACCTTCGATACCATTATGCTTTTTCAGTCCTATTTTTACTTCTTTTTTCTGTTTGCCTATTTCTTTGAGAGCTGTTGAAAAGTATTGCTATTTGTCTTTTCAATATTTCCATAGCTTGATTTATATATGACAACTCTGTACTTTATTGCTTTATATATATATATATATATATATATATATATATATATATATATATATATATATATATATACAAATACAACTGTATGCTCATCTGCATGTCTTAGGCAGGTATGCAACCCCGCCTATAGGCTTAAGCTTGACACTGTCTGCTCATTTGCATGTCATTTCCCAGAATCCCTTGCTGCAGTGGAAGTCCTGTATGCTGGGTGATAATGGGGAAAGGCGGGGTTGCAGACCTAGCTAAGACATGCAGATGAGCATACAGTTGTATTTGCATATTTGCTTTCCTGTGGAGGGTTTTTGTCACTTTTTTTACTCACCATAACTTAACTCGGTATTATATATATATATATATATATATATATATATATATATATGTATATATGTGTGTGTATATATATGTGTATATATATGTGTATGTGTATGTGTATGTGTATGTGTATGTGTATGTGTATGTTTATGTATATGTGTATATGTGTATGTGTATATGTGTGTGTATATATATATATATGTAGCCCCTCTTCCCAGGGCCAATCACAGATTGGGTCCCCCCTCCCCTCTTTACTAGGGTCTGGCTACGTGTCTGTGGGTGGTGCATACCTGTAGGTAACAGAAGGGCCTGAGTCTCCCGCAATGGTATGGGGGTGACAGGAACAGGTTTCTGGGGTGAATGCCTCTTTTCTTTACTCAGTGGTGCAATGCCTCCATCTCTGTTAAGCCCCAGGGATGTGGGCTTACAGAGAGTCCCCCTCTCAGGGACGAGGGATTCCAGTCTCAGACAGTCTTTATGTAAAATCAGCAGCAGATCTTTATTCAGTGCAGGAATGGCAGCAGGGTCATAGACAGTCAGGTACAGCTTGTCCCCCTCCTCCAGACTGCTCTCCCTCAGGATGGTATCTCTTCTCCCTGCCTCCACCCCAAGCCACGGGCACTCAGGGTGGTGCTAGCTCTTCCCTCACCCCCTAAACAGGGTGAGAGGAATTGGTCCACCTATAGCTCACTAGGCCCTACTCCTCAGGAACCTAGCTAGCTTCCATACTCTGACTGACCAGTCAGACACTCCAACACCATCTCCTCAGGGCTGAACCCAGGACTGAACTACCGTCACTTACAGGAACAGGCAACTCTAAATAGAGACAGCCCTGCCCATTATGACATCACAGGTACCGCCCCTGTGTCTATGCCTTCCACACAGGGTCAGGTGACCTACTTCCACCACTCAGAGCAGGGCTTGATGTGGGGGAAACCCATGATAACTACTGGCAGCCTGCCCTTAACAGGGCTTATACCAGTAGGACAAAAGACATATAGCCCTATTTTCTTACCAGGGCTACACTCTCCCTCAGGTGGAATCCAATGGTCCCCACTTGGACCTAATTACGTACCATCCTACAGGTGAACAATCTGGAAATACAACACAATTGATTAGTGCATAACATCAGACTGTCCCACCCGGATGGCGAATTAATGATAAGGTACCTCCCAACATGGAGAACCCAACTAATAGTAATGGCGCGGGTCAGGCTTTCTAACTTCCCGCCCATTGTGGTCTGTCACTTTAACATAATAGGGCTGTACTGACCCATACTCCGGCCTATACACCACATTATTCATGTAAATACTCCTCCCGGTACTCCATGCCCTTATGACATCGCACACTTTGTCTTCATTATGATAGGCCGCCCTACCGAACTTAGTCTAAAGGTATTCCATAACAGCCTCCCGGAGCCAGGTATATCTCTGCTCCTCTATTTCTTGCATAATGGGCTCAGGTACATAGGGGAACTCATAGCCATGGGATTGCCTATACCTGGCCACTATGGCCCTGTCTGCTCTACTGAGCTTGGTCAGCCTTCAGTCTCCTGCCCTGCTTGGCAGTACCCAAAACTGAGGCTCCTCTGGGCCAACATCGTCATACAAAACGGCGGGAACCTTGGGAATGATTATCTTCTGCTCAATTTCTATATACCTCTTTTCTAGCTCATCAGCAACCTCCTGGGGAGAAAAGGTGCCTACAGCCCACCAATGGTCAACTATACTATTTTTAATGAGTAAGAACCGGGTACGGTCCATACCCTTGTGGTACCCTGTAAACAGCGGTGCTCACCACTTATCTTGGTGCTCGTATCCTGATGCTACTCTCATATCGGTATCTGACTCTGCTTGTGAGGATACACCTGACGTCACAACCTCAGTAGAGTGTGAGCCTTTGAATCCACCTCGTGTCTCGTTGGTGTAGATCATGTGATTCATTTTATGCACTACCGTACTCACAGGACCTGCT
This sequence comes from Ascaphus truei, assembly GCF_040206685.1. Lineage (NCBI taxonomy): Eukaryota > Metazoa > Chordata > Amphibia > Anura > Ascaphidae > Ascaphus > Ascaphus truei. The sequence continues at coordinate 361,081,852 of NC_134485.1, forward strand.
TGAGCAGCTGTCTGGGACCCTCGGGCCCTACCTCTAGGTACAGGAGAAAATGCAACAGGGTTAGACACACGTATCACACTTGAATATGGTATCTACCTTCATCACTGAGTTCTCAATCCCTCCAATCCTTAGAATATTTGTGGGTTCTTGCCCAGCTTATCCCCACTAGGCCTGGTGACATGACACGTGACGGGGCAGTGGCCGGGGCAATGGCGCTAGGGGCGGTGACCAGGGGATCAGCAATGTCCAATACAGTGTCTATGAGTCGGGCAATGCTACGACCAGTGGGCATCTTACTACTTGCCTGGTCCGCCGTGCTTCGTGTTCCTCGTGTGGCGACTTGGGCCTTGAGTGTTATGAGCGCTGCCTCCATAGCCGCTCTCCTCTTTGAAGAAAACAAAGCTTCCGGGCCTCGGCGCCGGGGGGACCCGGAAGTGATGTCATCGCTGGTGGCCGCGGAATCTCCATTCACTCCGTGGTCTCGCACCGGAAATGCGTCGAGGACCAGAAGGGGCAGTGGTGGACCATCCGACTCGCGGACGGCCAAGTAGGCCGCAAGCCTTTCTCTCTCTCCCTCTGCAGGTTCCGTCTTTGCCTGGCGGGAGTAAGGGGGTGGGGGTGTCTCCTTACCGCTCCGCTGCTGGCTGGTGATCGTTTGCTCCTCCAGAGCCATCTCGGATCCCATCTCCGCCGCACTCGGAGTCTACCTGCCGGGGGACTTCTATGCGGCTCAGGCCACACCAGCGCTCGCCGTCGGGGGGTCTCCAGACTCGTCTGCTCCTTCTCACCGGTAAGTGGACTGCCATCTTTGTTACAGCTGGGGTGGTTCGCCGGTAGGCGCATCGCCACCGATGATAGGCCATCTCCTTCCTCCGAAGACGCCTTTAACAGTTCCTCTGCTTGGGAGTCACCTCGATCTCTTGCCGCACCGCCAGTGGGTAGTGGTACAATACGTGCCCGCTCCGGTACCTCCACTGCGGTCACGCTCTCCCCTGGTACATCTCTTGCTGGCTTTGCCTCGGTTCCCACCTCAGCAGTGATACAGGGAACCAGGACAGCCTTCTCCTCCATCTCCGCCACCTCCATTAGGGTTACCAGAGAGGCACTTCGCGGTGTCTTTAGCATAGGCCATGGCTCGACAGGCCACAGGTAGAACGTGCCACATTCAGGGCATCGCGCCGTCGTGCTCGGGGCCAGTCCTGGTGTCCTGCAGTGTACGCACAAGCACTGGAGATACTCTCGGCCATCGACCTCCACAACCAGGAAGCCTCCTGGAAACTGAAATGGGGTCACGCTCAAATCAGCCATCTTTTGCTCAGGGGTTGAATAGTTCAGCTCACTCTTAGCTCCTCTCTCTCCAATAGTCAGGCAGAAGGGAAGTTCCTCACTCTCATTCCCTGTCCCTCCTTTCTCTGGAGAGGACAACTCTGATTGGCTCTTGTCGTGCCCCCTCCCTCTGGTGGAAACAAGAGGAGGGGCACTCTCTCGCTCTGCGTGACGTGGCTTTGTCTGTCGGCCAGTCACTGCACAGGTGAGCGTGCTTTCGGCTTTTGCGCCGCTCCGCTCGCTCTGCTGGGGATCTGGGTTTGGCGCCAAACCCCTGCACATCTCTCGCCACATTTCTCTCACAGTCTCTTTGCACACAGCACGTGCTCACTCCAGGCTCGGCGGGAACCGCAATTTTGGATCCGCTGCAATCTGCTTTGCAATTACGCTGCTGCTGCCATTTTCACCTCCTCCATGCCCCGCAGAGCACATGTATCTCCGGCCGCCATCTTTAATGAGCCCACAATAGCGCTACTCTCAGTGTCTACTGTGTAACACGTTCCTAGACACTGACTGTTCCCTGAATACTCTCTAAATACTCTCTGCATGCTTTACCCACAAATATGACGTATGGCATACCCCAGGCTAGGCAGAACTCCTTCTTAGTACACCGCACTCGCTGACGGTTCCTACAAGTACTCTGTGGTGTGCTTTCTAGGTGCTGGCTAGGGTACTAGGCATTTCCTAAGTACTGGGTGTCTCCTACTGTTGGCCACTCATAGTGCAGACCCTGGGCCATGGTCCCTGGACTAGTTAACAGGCTAACCCCCCCAGTTGCCTCACACTATCTGCCTCAAGGGACTAGAACAGGTATAGCCATGCACCCAATTTACAACACCCTCTTAGGGCACCCAGGGCATACTGTGCGAGAGTCCATGCTCCCCTGACTATCTCTGATGTGCAATTGCGCCCTACTTTGTGCAGTACTTGCATGGAAAGTGTACTTAGCGCTTCCAGCTCTGCTTTGCTGAAACCTGGCCTGTTTCTACATCTCAGCAGCGCCTCAAATGTAGCCCCTCTTCCCGGGGCCAATCCCAGATTGGGCACCCCCACTGTACTAGGGTCTGGCTATGTGTCTGTGGGTGGTGCATACCTGTAGGTAACAGAAGGGCCTGAGTCTCCCACGATGATATGGGGGTGACAGGACCAGGTTTCTGGGGTGAATGCCTCCGTTCTTTACTCAGTGGTGCAATGCCTCCATCTCTGATAAGCCCCAGGGATGTGGGGTGGAACCCTTACAGAGAGTCCCCCTCTCAGGGACGAGAGATTCCAGTCTCAGACAGTCTTTATGTAAAATCAGCAGCAGATCTTTATTCAGTGCAGGAATGGCAGCAGGATCATAGACAGTCAGGTACAGCTTGTCCCCCTCCTCCAGACTGCTCTCCCTCAGGATGGTATCTCTTCTCCCTGCCTCCACCCCAAGCCACGGGCACTCAGGGTGGGGCTAGCTCTTCCCTCACCCCCTAAACAGGGTGAGATTAATTGGTCCACCTATAGCTCACTAGGCCCTACTCCTCAGGAACCTAGCTAGCTCACATACTCTGACTGTCCAGTCAGACACTCCAACACCAACTCCTCAGGGCTGAACCCAGGACTGAACTACTGTCACTTACAGGAACAGGCAACTCTAAATAGAGACAGCCCTCCCCTTCATGACATCAGCAGGCAACGCAACTGTGTATATGCCTTCCACACAGGGTCAGGTGACCTATTTCCAAAACTCAGAGCAGGGCTTGATGTGGGGGAAAACCATGATAACTACTGGCAGCCTGCCCTTAACAGGGCTTATACCAGTAGGAGGAAATACATATAGCCCTATTTTCTTACCAGGGCTACATATATATATATATATAATATTGTGTTTTTCCTGGTATTGTATGAATCAATACATGTAAAACCTTTTTTTGCTACTACTTTCTTAGTCTCATACAGACAGGATCAGCCCAGTAGGATTCACATTGCGCTGTTCCCAATTCAGACTCAGGGACCCCCGCTGTCTTAATCCCGATGGGCCATTACCGACTACTAGGCGGTGTGCTGCGAACTGTCAAGGCATTGCACACGGTTGACGAGCTTATTGTCAGTAGTCATTGTTCATACTTAATGCATGTATTTCAATATGTTTTGGCTAATGAAATGTACGTTTATGTGCATAAATTGATTATTTTAATGCAATGCAAAGACATTTATTATAATTTCAATGACGAAAATAAGTATGTACATATACTGTACTATATAGAACTTTTTTTTTAATCCTAATGCTGAATGTTGAAAATGGCAATCAAAAACAATTCTTTTCCTGGTGGATTCTACCTCTGAATGTAAAAGCTAAACTGGTAATAACTGTACATATTGTATATATTGTTAGAATAGTGATTTGCCAACAAGATAATACATTCTAATAAGTATTGCACAGCCTCCATATTTTATGCTTCGTGGAAGTTGACACTATAAAATGTGCAAAACATGTTTTAGTTATTTACTTAACCATGACCACTGTGTCCTTTCAATTACCCTAGAATTGTTACATAAGCCAGAAAGATATAAACATTTTTTATATTTTTAAAAATAAATACATATTTTTGGCTTTAAAAGAAAACACGCTAATACAATTATGGTAGAAAATACTATCATATGTGTTCAATTCTAGACTCTGCTTCTTCATCACACATAATATAATTTTCAGGATCTAGCTTAATTCTTTTCTGCCAACACATTTTAACAAATATTCCATACAAAATTGTTAGTCATGTACTTTTACAAAATAGATAATGTTTTACTCTTACAAAAACCCTAACTCTGCTGTTCAGCTCGTGGAAACCTTCCTTGGGGCCGAGAACCAGAAGAGTGTTCTGGGCCTGATGTCACAGACTCCACCAGCTCTGGCTGATGTCCAAAGAAATCCAAAGGAAAAAACACTCCAACGCACAGCCAAAATAGAGTGGGTCCAGACAAAAATAGTAAAATAGAATCTTTATTAGTCCATATAAAAAAAACGGAGGTAAGTGCCCTCAACTTGTACCATGCGATAGAAGGGGAGGGGATAGAATTAAATCTCTCTCAGCCCAAGAAACCTTCTGGATTCATAAGTTAGACACCATGTCCCCTAAAAGGTTAAATGAGGACATAGATGTCTGGGCTCTGTACTGAAGAAACAGATATATATATATATTGTTCCCATATCTGGTCTCTCTGCCTATAGCCTCTTTTTACATTTATAGTTATAATGTGTAATTAATTATGTTTTCTTTTATTTTAGGTTTAATCTCTTTTAGTCAAGATTTCATCCATATTATTGAATTTATATATGTGTTTTTAATAAATTTGTTTTTATGTTTCAATGTTCTAATATCAGCATTAGCTTTCAGCTGACAAGATTGCCGCTGCTGCTGACCTGATTGGTCATTTGCACTCAATTGGCTAGCCATTACAGGAAGCAGAGGGTGTATTTAATGTCTCTGGCCACTGGTGCTGATTTAAACCCTGATGAAGTGGCACTTTTAGCCACGAAACGCGTAGGATTAATGTTTCCAAGTTTCCAATGCTTATTTAGCCTTTTTGTCACACTGTGCCCTAGTTCTGTGCATTGAACTTTTGGATTGCACATTGATACTTCTATCGGGACTTTGCCGCCAGCCTAAGTGCCATTCTAAGGCTTTATTTGAGCCTTCCACCTCTGGGACTATCTCTACGTACCGCGCATGCACCTCCATCATCATTCGATTTCCAAACAACAAACGGAAATGCTGCACCGCACCCTGGGTCTGTGATACCTCCGCTCCTGAAGGGAGTTTCTATCAAGGAGATCCAGCCTGAAAGGAAAACGACATCTGCGGTGCGCCCCCTGTACAAGTCGCTGAGTTGACGTCACGTTCCCTACCGCTGGAGGGCCTGCTTCATCCACTATAGCCCGATCGTGTGGTAACCTGTTGTGTAGTAATATACTATATGCCTATGACCTATCTTTTAAATGTACGCAGAATACTCACCTTTTATACACTAAATCTTATTTGATTTACTTCACTATTGCGGTTTGCGCTGTTGTTTTTTGTCTCATTGTCTAGTGCTGTCGGAGTGCTGAGCCACCTCGTTTGATACAGCTACATCCACCCAATGATACATACTATTTATGTTATTATCTAATATTCACCTTATGAAGGGTAATACAAGGGTGGTTTTTATATCTACACTAGTAACTCATAGTATTACTGTAGTGGTTTATTTTAGGTGCGCACTATATTCTCCTACTTGTCCAACTGGAATGCCTGAAACTTAAAGTAGGAGTCGTTATAATGCTCCTTAGAAACCTAATATCATTGACAGGACTATGTAATAATACAAGACTTACTGTTACTCAAAAACAAACACACATAATCAAAGCAAAAGTGACTGGTGGAGCACACGGTACTTATTCCAAGAATCATCACGCATTCCATCAGACACAAATTTACCATTAATTTTCAAATTAAAACAATTTCCCATACTATTGGCTTTTTCAATGACAATCAATGTCACAAAGCCAAACATTTCATAAAATATGCCTTTATCAACCTAATTGTAATGTAATTTTAATTATACTGTATATATTATATCACTAAGCGTCGACGTCATTAATAATAAAACTTTATTATTTTCATAATTGAGATCTATTATATATTCTCTTCATAGGAATATTTGAATTCCAAGATTATTCAACCTACCATATATACTATACCTATGTACTTTGACACACATACCCAGCAAGCTCTCAGAAACCCCCCCAAATTACCACAAAATATATATATGTACTGTACTGTATATAAGTATCAAAAAGAGTTCTACTGGGCTTGGCTAATTGTATAAAACAAGAAATAAAATAAAGGGATAGGGGAAGTGGGAAAATGTCCACATCTACCTACGAGAAGAAAGTAAATAAAGATACACTGAGGTACAATGTAGGGCAAACAATGGATACAGTAAAGGAGAACAAGTACCCTACTGAATGCACTCGCTATGTTGAAATGTATAATGATAATGGTGAATAAAAACCTTTTATTAAGTAGTAAAAATGGTATAAAGAAAGGAATCAGGTATAAAGATCCATGACCTGTCCCTAAAAACCACTACCTCTCAAAGCTCCTAATAGTATAAGTAACGCACTAGCGAAAAAGTAGCATACCATATTCCATATGGGACCCCTGTTTAGTCAGATCAGGGATTCTGTCCATAAAGCACAGTCACTCATAATCCAATATAGCTCATATAGTCTGTACAAACCTAAATAAGGCAACAGACGTGATAGGTTAATTTACTAAAACAAAGTATGGTGAAAAGATACCACCAACCTAATGCATTGAAACCACTAAAATGTGCCAGAGCTAAATTATGGCAGTAAATATAAATGGCTATAATTCATTCAGTAAAGCAATATAGCTCAAAAAATATGTAGATCCACTATGCATATGGTAGTGACGTACACCATGCATACTCAATTAATGTATATGCATGTTGATATCAAAATAACAGTAGTACTGGTATGAAGCTAGTGAACATTAGTATATATTGTTTTTCTTACTTTTCCCAGTAATAACTGTGGATATGTGATCCCTAATCTAGTTGGGGTACAGCATAAATCCAAATAATGTGAAAAGATGATAGTAAATGTAACTACCTGTCACCACATCCGAACGCGCTGACGCACTATATTCTAGGGCATATTCCAAAATTGTTTCTACGCCCCCTGTGTGGTTCTAAGACACATCCAATTGAAGCCCCAGATGGTAGAAAAACACAGTGTTTTCAAAGAGTCAGGTTATATGTTTAAAGTAATACGCTCCAATGATACAACAGATTCCCCTGTGCTCTATGTAGTACTGTCTAGATACATAAATACCTTGTGTTTGGTTAGTAGTTCTTGTGTGACAATACACATCCTATTTGCAGTTAGTTACAAAGTTAATTCTTTGTTACTTCCAATCTTTTTCACAGTCAGCCCTGAATACACATATATGGCTTCTTGGGTGGGACAATGTATCAATCTATTAACCAGATAGAAGCAACAATCAAAGTTGTTACTATCCTTATTGTTAGTAAGTGCATACGGTCCAAAGAATAACTAGGCCCTTTTTAAGCTACATGTCTCATGTTTGGACACTGCGTTCTGAGTACATTCTAAAAATGTTATTATGCCTCGAGGTGCGGTTCCAAGACCGCATTCTGTTATAGCCTCAGATGGTGAAATAAACAGTGTGGTATAAAAAAGAGACTAACCCCTCAGGGAGCCCTTCTACTTAGTTATATTTATGCATATGCCAGCGCGTCAGAATAGAGTAATTCCCATATACATATTAGTAAAATATGTTCAATAGCATACTAATTTTAATATGCTAGAAACGGATACTGGGAAGTTTAAACACAAGTACTGTACAATACTTACTCTGAAAGCGACATAATGGGAGTCCCAATTATGGGAATATATAATGCCGGCTTCACTTATCTTATTGCTCATTCAGCCCGTGTTAACTTCATCCGACCACCCTTGTTTTCTTCTCCCACAGGTACTTCCGCATGGTGACGTCACTCCGTCACAATCACCTGACGTACGTTTCACACAATGTTGCGCTTTTTCAAAAGTAAGTTTAGTGAGTATGGGGGGGAGTATTTATAGGGCTGTGGTTGTCATGGTAACCGTGGTCGTTCGCACAGTATAACCCTTTGCTGGTATAATGAAAGTGTCCACACTAATACTAAGATACAATTTGAAGGGATAGACAAGGTTCAGAACTTGCTAGTTACAGCCGAATGACATGCATAAATTCTATTTTACCATGTTGCATTTCTAATATGTGCAGACTGTTGTGTATTAATCCAGAGATGGTAAAGGATTCTTAAAGGGCCTGTATTACTTGTACTGGTCCATAGAGTAGAACGCTTAAATGAAAATTATTTATATAATTAGTTTGTAATTGTGTTATATGTGTAGCACTGTGCTGCTTTAGTCATTTTTTGTCTTTTGTGGTCTGTATGCCAAATATTAAATACTGATTTATTTTTATACTAATCCGTGGTGTGCTTTTGTGCACTGTCAAATTACATTGAATAAAGGCCTTTGTTTTCATAGAAAAGATGAGAGAATCTCGGGGGTTCAGAATGACCAACCCAGACGCTTTTATCAGGTAAGACACATCAATCAATGATGGAATGCAGATGTGAGCTTTTTATAATAGTAAAACAACAGAGATGGGCTAATGGTCACAATAGTTTGCTTAATATTAGAGGTCACACTATGTGTGATATGACATTTCCGTGTACACATTTACAGTAGATGCCCATGTGTCTTGTGCAAGGCTGTAAGAAGGTCCAAGCAACTCATTTGGGAGTGTAAAAGTAACATGCAGGCCTTTAAATAGAACTGGTGGCAAATCATTGCTTTAAAAATGGACATACTGAATTGACAATGGTGGAAGCAGAGACTATGCCTGCTGGATATTAATACTCCCCCCCCCCCCCCCAAACCCTCTCAGCAAACAATTTAATCTGTCATATTTCCCTAATGCCTAAAGCTAACAAAGAGCTTTATGAAAAAAAATACATAATCCATTAAACAAAACGTTATCCAATTATCTTGTAATTTTGTTGGTATGAACATTTAATTTCATTTTTTACATGTATTGTTATTATTAACATTTCTATCGCATCTTTCCTACAGCTTTTCTTAAAATGTGAATTTATTACAATAGTGTGGATAAATTGAGAAAACATATGAAACCGTAAACCTTTAGAGGTTACTTTCTTTAAAATATATCTTAAACGTGACTTCGCGAAAATATAAAGTATGCAAGTGACTAACTGCAGACCCATTGCTGGGGGTGTATAGTAATGATTCCCATACTGTATACTGGATTTTGAAATTATTTGAATTGAAGGGCAAAGATTCATGAACTTGTAAGCACTGTAGCACAGCAGTATTCCAGCAAATCAATTACTTCAGTGATTTCATAGGGGAGTTTATATTTAAGAACAAAACACATGAAGAAAATGCAATAATGACGCTGTAAATGTTTTATTTTGTAGAAAAATAAAAGGATGGAAAGGATGCTATGGTGCCTCCCTGGAATTCCTCTACTGTTGCTTTATTATGCTATGCATTGCATTTGGATCTCATGAAGGTCCGTTTTGTAATGGTACCAGAAGACTGGCAGCTGGTCTTTCGGAATATTGACCATGTTATCATGGTCTTCTTAACTGTCACATCATTGACATAAATGGGGGGCTCCACTTCTGTTCCAATCCCATTTAAAACTCTAGAAAATAAGCAAAAATAACAATGTACACGCCCTTATGACATTCATGGAGCATTATCTTTAGGGCAATATATACAGTCTAGCTATATAATATCTATAATTTATTTCTACAGTAGTGTGCAAAAACAAGTAAACAACAATAAATGAAGAGAAAGTATAGTGTGGTCATTTTTAAAACATGTAGGAACAAAGGAGGGAGAGGGAGTAGGTGGTATGATAACTTTTATTAGACTAACAAGTAGTTAAAATGTGACAAGCTTTCAAACCTCTAGGGATCCTTCAACGGGTATGGCAGAAATACAGAAACACAATATTATATACAGTGTATGTAAGAGGGATACCTGGTTAAAATAGATGTGCACAGGAAGTGTGAAAAAAGATGAGGTAGAAGCAGGTAGCCTAGTGTGAAAATTAATTGTAGAAGGCTTTACTTCTTTGCTCATTTTTAATTCAATAAGTGTTGAAATAGAGTATCTAAATGCACTCGCACTTTGGTTGTGGTGATCACATTAGCATTAAGAAGTACATAAATCATACAGATTCATAAGTAGATCACACTATATATGATAAACTGCTCAACCTCAATACCTGATATATAATGTAATTGACCAAGGTGCATAGAAACACAGTAGTTATATCCGACAACAAATAGAAGGGAAAAAGATCCCTTCCAAGGAGTCCCTTTAACTTGCACTCAAAGTACATGTAACAAATATTGATATATAGTATATCTTGCAAATACAAATATTTGATAAAGAGTGCAATTTTATATATATTTTGCACTCTTAATCCAAAATAATAACAATTTTTATCACATTTGACATCAACGTAATTGTGATGATATATTATCACAATTACGTTGATGTCAGATGTGAATAAAATTGTTATTATTTTGGATCAATTGTAACATCGCCCGAAGCAGAGATCATTCTATCTAGAAAGCTCGCACAAATAAAAGCATTTAGTTAGCCACAGAACGGTATTGACTATCTGTTTTTTATTTTATATATATATATATATATATATATAAGACAAACACACAAGAAGGGTGTTGCTCACACTATATATATGTGGATAAACCAGACCCAATAAATAATATTGACTATCTTGGAATGAAAAATAAACCAAGAGAGTCCAAAGTAATATAATAATGGGAAACTGCTGGTGCTAGGGGATAAAAAATAATATAGAACACACAAAAGACTGAGACAATCCCCAAAGACAGCACTCTAAATATACCACAAAATAACTAATAACGTAATGCAAAAGGACTAGGAAACTAAGTCAGAGTAGAAAAGGAATTGATTTTAATAGCGAGCAATAAGAACACTAACATTTAAAAACATAAACACACTAAAGGCAGCAAAAATACATAAAGACTGTGACTGACTAAAAATTACAAAAATAAATAATGCTGAAAAATAAACCAAAAGCAAGAAATGTGTCTAAATAATAAGCTTAATAACTATATAAAGCGACACAAAAAAAGCTAAATAGTACAAAAAAAACCTGGAAAAACCCTAGCTACAAAGCATATAACTGAGCTAAGGGCATGAGGAAAGGTATAACATAAATAAGCCTATAGACATAATAATGTACATAAGAAAAATCGTAACTTAAACCAAGGGGGAGGCACAGGGGAGAATAAGATGAAAAATACTCAAACCCTGAACAGCAAAAAATATAATATAAATAAGTCAAAAAACATAGATGCATAAAATGCTTGTGGTGGCTGCACAAAAACAAATGGGACACATGGCTATAACATATCAGAAAAAGCCAGTGCCCTTTGCACAGATGAGACAAACTAGAGTATAAGTCCCATAGGTAATGAAAATGATACTCAGCTGTCATAGGATTATAATGGACGAAGCCCCCCACGGGCGAAACGCGTAGAGTGTTCACTTTAGGCAGCTATCTATGATCTTGCTGGCGTGACTCTAATTTCTTGGTGTTTTTCCTGTGGACTGCATGACTTATCTTTACACATCTTGGAGTAATACTCGAACCAGCTGAGGAGGGTGCAGTGGGTGGTGACGTCATCTGAGGTGGACCTGGCGCTCTGAGTTGCGGCCGCAAGGAAGAGGTACACGCGGGATCCAGCCTCCACACACACCACGGCACAGCCCCTCATGTCTGCGGACGGCATGTTGTAAATCGTGAAGTAAGGTCATTGAGCATGTGAGTGCATTAGCTGAATTGATCTTTTTATTGTTTTAATAAATTGTACTGTACTACACTATTGGCAATTTTATATTTTTTATATGCAATCGGGCATTGTGGTTGATCCATGTGGAGCAGGTGAATTATATCTGAAGACCCCAATCCAACCCTTTCAGTGATCTAGACAGCCAACTAAAGATACCTTTCAAGGTCTGCCTATATCTATTTAGATGTAAGTAGATAGCAGCGGTGTGGATGAGATCCCCATGACTAGAGGGTACTGCGCAATGGTCTCTTGTCCTCTTTGATTTCAGATATACTTACAATCGTGAGAAAACCAGGAGGACCACCTGTGAAAATCTAAGGACTGCACCTTTCAGACACAGGACCAGAAACAATATATCAGGTTCACGCACTTGATAGTGCGCCAAGGACTCTGTTCTCTATATTATCAGTTTGTGTATAGCTATATGGAAAGGCTTGATATTTAGTCCTAGGCAGCCTCCTATCTTCCCTCATCTCCTCCCTTATCTTGGTGGTTGTTGGGTTTTTGTGCTAATTGTGTATCCTTGAATAGTTTGGATATATTATTTTGTCACATTTTTGTTGTATTATAATTTATTGTATATTATTAAGATACTGTACATATCACTTTAACAATAGGTTGAGCGCTTGATTTGTAGTTTACTTTTCTCTATATCACGGTTGTTCTCCATTTATTCACTACACTAGCAGCCAACCATTGTATTAATCCATTATGTCACTTTTTCTAATCGTGCACTGCGTAGTTGCAACATAGACACCATCTTTGCAGATGAGTCAAAGGTGGAAAGTATAGATGTAGATACCGAAAATTTGGACACTTTATTTAATAAGGTAGAGAAATCACTCACATTAGAAATGAGACAAATTTGGGAAGTTGTTGCACTAAAGAAATATATGGAATATAAAAGGATACCAAGAGGGCTGAGAGTCCTTAAACCACCTACATTGGAAACTGAGCATGAGGTGTTCCTAAAGGAGTGGAACCATATTCTCGATACATGTTCTTATGAACTGATGAAACTATCAATTCAATATAGAACTAAGGGCCTCATGCAGTAAGCGACGAATATGTGAAATCGGCAAGCTTACCGATTAGTCATGTTATTGGCGATTTTCCCTCTCCGTATGCAGTAAGTGCCGAATGTCTTCAAAATGAAGGCGAAAACAAATCCGCCCACTCTCACGATGATTTGCCGATCACACACAGGTGTATCGGCGTGCGTGGCGGGGTGCTGTTAGGTTGCCCAATCAAAAATCTTGCTGAATCAGGCGAAGCAAGCATGTATTGGATAGCGCGCCATATTTAAAGGCAACGTGTACTGTTAATCATTCTCTGTGTTGTTGGGAGTGAGAGAGAGACGCACAGAGCTGGGTGATTTAATATTTGCATATTGACTGAGAGACTTGTTGTGTATTGTGAGAGCTTTGTCCTTTGTTGTTTTGTTTACATCTTTGTCTTGTTTTCTATGTGGAAGTGTTTCGTGTGATTGGCTGTACATTTCTTTTCTGTTTTTTGTGAGTGCTGTAAGTATGCCCGCAAAGCGTGGGAAGAGTGATGCTGGTGGGAGTGGTAGTGCTACTCGTGCGAGTACGCGTCAGAGTGAACGTACTGTTCAGGCGAGTGCTGTTGCTAGGAGTGCGAGTGCTGTTGGTGGGAGTGGGAGTGCTGTTGCTGGGAGTGGGAGTGCTATTGCTGGGAGTGGGAGTGCTGTTGGTAAGAGTGGGAGTGCTGGGAGTGTGAGTGCTGTTGCTGGGAGTGTGAGTGCTGTTGCTGGGAGTGGGAGTGCTGTTGATGGGAGTGGGAGTGCTATTGCTGGGAGTGGGAGTGCTGCTGGTGGCTCAGTTGCTGATGGGGTGTCTGGTGGTGGCGTGCTTGCTGGTGGCCAGCTTTTGGAGTCTCTTCCATTGGAAGAAGGAGAGTCCAGTCAGCAGCAGGCAAGCTCTGAGCCTAAACGTGCTCGGAAGAGACGTATGGAGAAGCCACGTAATCCTCGCTTCAATGACCAAGAAAATAGGGCTCTTGTCACTGGGATTCTGGAGCACTATGACAGTCTCTATGGACATTTAGTAGGTAAGTGTACCTTTCCATTTATTCTTCAAATACATGTGATCCTAGGTCATGTGAGTTTTGTTAATATGCAAATATGGGTACAGAATATCTTTCTATGTTAATTAGTGTGGAAACACATCTTTTTATCATGCGTTACAAGGACAACAAAACTCAGGCGTACAATTTGCGATAACTGCATACAATATTACTGCAACCTTGCTTACATCTATAGGTTTAGTAGTGAATGCTCATGTGCTTCACATATTACACCTAAAACAGCATGTTTGCTTTCTCTTGGAACAGCTAGCAGTGTAGGAAACTGGTGGTTGTATTATTATTAATTAACGTCATATATTTTGTATGTTTTTCAAGCGCGGACAAGTTCATCAAGCAAAAAAGAAATGTGGGACACAATAGTAATTGGTGTCAATGCGTGTGGGAATCGTGTCAGGATCAAGGAGAATTGTCGCAAGAGATTTGACGATATTAGGTCAAAATTAAAAAAGAAAATACAAGACCAACGCGTGCATGCTACTGGCACTGGAGGTGGCCCGCCACCACAGCATCTGATATTAACTCCATTGGAGGAGCTGCTTCGGGGAAAATTACTTCCCGTCGTCGTGGAGGGTTTGCCCAGTGACAGGGACATCGGAATTTATCCCTCACAATTTCCACCAGGTGAGAAATATTACTGTACTAGGCGTGTCGTTGATTACAGTTATTTTAAACATTTCCGCTGCTTTTTATAGTGTCTTCCCAATATAAGCATACCTACATCTATATATGTATATGTCTGTTTCTCTCTCTCTCTCTCTCTCTCTCTCTCTATATATATATATATATATATATATATATATATATATATATATATATATATATGTCAAATTAGACATATATGTTGTAGTCCTACTAAAAGCAGTAACTAATATATCACGTTGCATTGCGTGCTCATTTGCATGTGAATTCCCACAATGCTTTGCTGCAGTGGAAGCAATTTATGGTGGGCGAAGATGGGGAACAACAGGGTAGCACACATGTGTAACACATGCTAATGAGAAATTATTACTAGCTACTGTTACAGAACATAAATATGTATAATATTAATGTGTATATTATTTATTTAACTCCTACAAACACGACATTACTGCCTATTCTAATCATGCATCGAATATATTGCATGCAACGGCCTACAAACATCACTAGCACAAACAAATGTCTACTTGTTTATTAAAAGGTCCATTTTTGCTTTATGTCATATACAGACAGCATAATGAGGCACACGTAGCATATGTTATGTCATTGTGTTCATAACTTGCACACTTCAGACGACTATTTAGCTCCTCTACCATTGTGTTAAAGCAGCTGCAATGAATATGTCATCACAGCATACACGTCAACAGAGGGGGTGGGGTTCAGCACACACCCAAATTACAGGGTCATCTTACGGTCAACTTAGTTCACACCATTTTCACCTGTTTGAAGAAATTGTAAGGTCTGCCTGATTAGGGTTTTTGGGGAAGGGAATACCGTTCTTACAACCTGACTAGCAAAACTGAAGGTAATCATACTCATTTGAAAGCTTAACTCTAGGTACTAAATCCCCCAACAAGTCATTACTTATCAAACCGTACGTCACACATTCGTTCACTCATATCTATAGTTCAACTGATATCAACACATTATCACACACTGCATGTGTTGTGTTGTTGAGTGACAGACACATTCAGGTGTGCCACAGCTTCTATTAATGTACCACACATATCCTCTACCAAAAACGAAGCTTTTTGCTATATGACCACCTTCATGATAACCATTGTGAATGTTCATCTCATGATAGTTATATACATTATGATACTGATATGACTACACAACATATGATTTGTATCTACAAATTTAATCAATTTATCCTAACGCATTACTGCACAAACATAGTATGTTGTATGTTAGGGAACTCAAAAGTTCTAAGTACACAGGCATGTACATTGTTATTACAACTATTTATGTTCACTTTCTCACACACATTTTCGGTTAAGGAACTGATGCTGTTAGTTACTCATAAATACAGAACATACAATAACTGTTTGTTCAATATTTACACATGTAAATGTACAACTGATGTTATTGTTATATATAGTTGCCCCTGGAGGACATGTGTCACCTGAGACGGAACAAGTGTCTTCACCTGGGTCATGCAGCTCAACACACCTAGAAGGTGGGTGTATGAGGTGGTGGCCATATAATATGTGCACTTCTATATGTTATGTTGTCATGTTCATTATTTGTTTTGCACATGTTCTTTAAATAGGATTACTTAGTGTCAGTGAAAATTAAGTTTAAGACAACATGTATTGTGTTTGTGATGTTAAGTATCATGTAGGAGTTGTGAGTTTAGAACAACTTTTCATTCATTCTTATTTCATACTGAGTCCAAACATTATTCGTAAGTCAAGGTAGTTTTTAATGGGACGTTATAAAACGTATGGAAACATGTTAGTTGTTACTTATGACACAGTATAATTACATAGTAAAACAGCAGAGATTAACATGCCATTTCATAATGTGTACATTTATTTTTAGAACATGATGACGAAGATGATGAAGATGAAGATGATGAGGATGCCACCATAGACACAGAAAAGCAACCAAGTGACCATGAAGAGGTTCCCATTGAAACAGTTACACAGTCAATTCGTCCATCAAGTAACACATACGATGCAATAGTAGCTTCAGAGGGAAAAATTGTGGAAGCTGAAAATCGTCGCCATTCTGATCTGATGACAGTGCTCGAAAGGATGATTTCACTGCAGGAAGAAACGATATCACAATTGGCACATCTCCACAGAGTCTTCATTGAAGTGCCTAAACAAATGCAAAAAATAAACACGTCATTAGAAGCAATGGTTGTGCAGCAAACCCAAGCTAATTACTTGAGAATGACTACTGTACCCAATTTCAACTTCAACACCTCACAGGCAGGATCTTTACATGCTGGTAATTTTTCACCACATGCATCTGATGTTCATTCTCCAGGTCGGAATGTTACCGGTCAAGTAGCAGACATTTCTGTGCATGTTCCTGACGACATCCTACCGCTGCCATCTGTAGAAAATCAGGAGCTGACACCTACAAAGGAGGCGACAAAAACAAAAAACCACAAGCACTTACTACTGACCAGGAAACATGAAACGGACCAACCATGTGTTGTGCACGGTGTACCAACTTGCTCACATGTGTCACTACCCACAAGCCCTGTCGGTGAGTCACTGCCCACAAGCCCTGTCCGTGAACAGTCACTGCCCACAAGCCCTGTCCGTGAACAGTCACTGCCCACAAGCCCTGTCGGTGAACAGTCACTGCCCAAAAGCCCTGTCGGTGAACAGTCACTGCCCACAAGCCCTGTCCGTGAACAGTCACTGCCCACAAGTCCTGTCCGTGAACAGTCCCTGCCCACAAGCCCTGTCCGTGAACAGTCACTGCCCACAAGCCCTGTCGGTGAGTCACTGCCCACAAGCCCTGTCGTGAGTCACTGGCCACAAGCCCTGTCCGTGAACAGTCACTGGCCACAAGCCCTGCCCGTGAAGTGCCAGAGGCCACAAGCCCTGCCCGTGAAGTGCCAGAGGCCACTCAAAGTGGCTCTGTTGTGCCTAAAGTTGTTGCAAAACGAAAAAGGAAAATCCAAGAGACAACAAGCAGGCCTGTTACTCGCTCTCAAAAGGAAAAAAAAAATGTTATAATTCACTAAATATGTCTTTGGCCTTGTTTTGTTGACTTCAGATTATCTAATTAATATTGTATGTATGCTGAAGACCGTGTTGTTTCCAAACTTTCAAGTATGTTCTTGTACACGTGAAGTTTTGGAAATGTTAACAGTCCTAATTAATGAATAGTGTTATTAATATTGATGTATTAATCATCTGTTCAGTAATGGTCCACCAGGAGCCAGTTGCTATGTTTAGAGAAGCTGCCATTAACTTACCTGCAAAACATTGTATTTGGGTGTGTTACATGATGTAATCATTGCATGTTAATATTATTCACATGCAATTAAAAACACACATGTATTTAACTGCAAACATCTTTATTGTCCGTGTACAGCAGGATTAAGTGTAAAATATTACTTACCTTCACCTTGCTTGCCCATTGTAATGTTGTCCTTTAATCATTTATGTGTTCTTGTTTCAAGAACATATCTGTGAATGTTTACTAATATATATGTAGTATGTATGGATATATGTACACACACACAGTGTATATATATATATATATATATATATATATATATATATATATATATATATATATATATATACACACACACACACACACACAGTGTGTGTGTGTGTATGTATATATATTTATATATATATATATATATATATATATATATATATATATATATATATATAGACAGAAAAAAGACTGCGCTCAACAGGTAATAAAGATCTGAATGTAGTTAATAAACAGTATTGATTAGCATAATTGATTGACTATACATGAATTAAATTCTAATAGAATAGCTGAATTATTACTGGTATTTTCTAAACATGCTAAACTAAAATCAATGGGTGTAATTGTGGACCTGTATATAATTAAACTAAAATAGCTAAAACCCTAAATCACTAATACAAATACATGAAATAAGTGATATAATAATATAGTAAAATACAAATTTCTGTGAAAGAAAAAATATATATAAAAATAAAAATAAAAATAAAAAGTAAAAATAAAAAATGAAAAATGAAAAAAGGGATTCAAAAATAGGATCTGGCAGCTCTCCACAAGGACCAACGACCTCCCAGGAATCTGCGAACAACAAAAAAAGAAAGCGCCCGATCCTAGTGCAATATGAAAAAAAACACTTTTAATACAATCGATTAGGTCCAACAAAAATACACTCACAAACAAATAAAAGGTTAAAGCATGTTATGAGTATACTCATTCGCCTCCACGTGCTGCTGTAACTCCGTTTGTAGACTGCTCTCTCTTGGGTGAAGTGTCTGCTTCTCCAGTAGCCCTTATCGGTGCAGGAACTGTGAGAGTCTCTGGAACCGTGACCCGGAAGTAGGATCAAATGCCAGGATGGTGGGTATACTGTATGACCCTGAGGTTTGGTGTAGACTGGCAAGGTGTTATTTCCCTATAATGTCCACTTGTATGAAGTACCCGGTTCCTGTACCTCTACTGGCAAACCGCTCCCTTCAAGGATAGAGCTCCGGTCTTTCCCGTAGTCCTCCGGTGGGTATAGGGGTTGGAACTGTAACCCGGAAGTGTAATCGCCCCCTCTGTGTAAACCGGATGCGGAGCAACGGATGTGCGACCCCGCTGTTGAGGTCTTATTATACCGGCAAAGTTCCAAAGTCCTGACACAACTGTGCAATGATAAAAGGCAGCAAAACGGCAGCGAACGAGTAATAATAAAAACTGGTCTAGATACCAATAAAAATAAAAAGGGAGGATTTTTTATTGGTATCTAGACCAGTTTTTATTATTACTCGTTCGCTGCCGTTTTGCTGCCTTTTATCATTGCACAGTTGTGTCAGGACTTTGGAACTTTGCCGGTATAATAAGACCTCAACAGCGGGGTCGCACATCCGTTGCTCCGCATCCGGTTTACACAGAGGGGGCGATTACACTTCCGGGTTACAGTTCCAACCCCTATACCCACCGGAGGACTACGGGAAAGACCGGAGCTCTATCCTTGAAGGGAGCGGTTTGCCAGTAGAGGTACAGGAACCGGGTACTTCATACAAGTGGACATTATAGGGAAATAACACCTTGCCAGTCTACACCAAACCTCAGGGTCATATACCCACCATCCTGGCATTTGATCCTACTTCCGGGTCACGGTTCCAGAGACTCTCACAGTTCCTGCACCGATAAGGGCTACTGGAGAAGCAGACACTTCACCCAAGAGAGAGCAGTCTACAAACGGAGTTACAGCAGCACGTGGAGGCGAATGAGTATACTCATAACATGCTTTAACCTTTTATTTGTTTGTGAGTGTATTTTTGTTGGACCTAATCGATTGTATTAAAAGTGTTTTTTTTCATATTGCACTAGGATCGGGCGCTTTCTTTTTTTGTTGTTCATATATATATATATATATATATATATATATATATATATATATATATATATATATATATATTTTGTAGTATCTAAACTGGTATAGATGTATTTTCAAAAAACATACACTTCATGCTTCCTTGTGAAAACACAGTATTTTAATAATACAGGCCTAATGTTTGTGAACTATACTAACTGTGAGCCTATAACAGTATTGGCCTAAAACAAATGTTTATTACTTAATTCACTCATGTTTATCACCATTTAAATAGGTTTCATACAAGGCCTACTTACTGCCATCAATATGTTCTGTGTACACCTGCATTACAGAGATATTATTGGTTGTAACACTACAGGCCTTCTAAATTCAAAAAAACCCTTGTTTGATGGTAAATCACATTTACCAGACAGGTCAATGCAATAGGCCATAACACATTTTAAGCCTCTATTATTTAAACCTTTAAATAAATCACACCAATATAAAAATCGCTCTTTACATATAAACCCTTAAATATTGTAATATACACACACATTAAAAGTTAGGTTTTACAGACATTATATATATATATATATATATATATATATATATATATATATATATATATATATATATATATTTATGAGAGAGATATATATATATCTACATATACACACGTACTTAAACTCTGATGCAGACAGGGAGTTAACCAGACTTTCAAATAGACACAGAAATTTATGGGGAAAAAAAAAATTACTTTTGCAGGTGTGTGTGTATTTCATTATATGGCTGTGTAAGCACTATTTTCATAAAGTGGACTATGTTTTTTTCCTCAACCCACAATGTTTCTTAATTAAAAGTCTACAAATGTTTTGAGAAAGTAGATAAAAGTTGCTACATGTTGCTCAGTCAAATGGCTATCAGAAACCACAAATGTGAAACCAATTATTTCTAGACCTACAATTGGTGCTTGAAACAAGGAGTACAAGTTGAAACATTGTGTGACCTTGAAAAGGCAAGACACAAAATAGTTAGCATTTGAACCATTTCATTCTTATGAGCAAAGAACATAGAACTGCACACATCATTTCTGATACTTTGCAATGGCTGATGATTTATGTACAAATATGCATCCACACAAGGGGTACAAACAGATGATTGCAGAAGCGATAGTGTCAAGTCCGGACCAGAAAGCCAACGTGGAACAAATCTATGATTTGATTAGAGCAAAGTATCCTTATTACCAAGAACCTGGGCGTGCGCGAAATTTTAAATCCTCAGTAAGATTCACTTTATCAACTAATGACTGTTTTGAACGTGTGCAGGATAAGCTACAAGAAAGGTATGGTTTTTGGAAGATTGCTAAGGAAAAAAAATTCACCGTGGAAGACGGCACACATATTGTGCTAAATGGCATATTTATTCCTAATGCCAATAGCAATGGATCCTCTACTACTGTTCCGTGTGAATCGATACCTGCTGCAATATATACACCCTCCATTGCTGAAACACACATTCTACAAGAACATAACTACTATGATTTTGTACCAAGCCTTTCTGCTGCAAACGCATTCGAATGGGTACCCGAAGAAATGAACCTACCTCCGGACCAATTGTTTGAAGAAAGCAGTGGCGATTCCTATGAGCGCTTCATGGAGGAGATGTGTGTCATACAGGATTCAGCGTTTGGGTCAACCGTGGATGCAAATGCCTTGGTTTTCTGGAGCGACCAGTTGCAGGCAGACGAAGTGTTACTTCTACAAGAATGGTAAATATAACAATCGTTATGCGTTGACTCAGCGTTAAAAATTTTTTTTTTTCTAACCACCATTTTGACTTTAAATGCATGGATACAGCGTAACATTGCAGACTGCATAACATGTAGCGATCACAAACACATTGCTTCCTATTACAATATAGTAGAACCTGAAAGAGTAGTACACATTGCTCACGGAATAAATATACGTACTTTCCTATCCCTTTAAACATATTATAAACATGTTACCATAACTGTAACACACACCTGTTTTGTTATCATGCAACATCTACAAAAAACAAACCGGGTCGACCACGTATGACGTGGGACCCTTGTCATGTGCCAAGGCGTCCTTAAAAAGGATTACGGATGTAAGTCCCGCCCCCAAGCGACATGCGCGCGTCAAAGCCTATTGGCTGTGTTGTTTTGTTATAGTTACGGTAACTGCACTGTATCATGCGTGCGCCTCAGTGTTTGTGGGCGTACACTGGGCGTTAGCCGAATGTTAATTCAGTGGGAGGAGTGTTTGCGTGCGCTTCACGCTGGCTTAACATGACGTCACACGTATTGCATTTGCGCATTGTGTTATCGGCCGTGCTTTCTGTCCACACACGTCTGTTTAAAAAGAATACAGATGTACTCGTTTAGAACGAATGTAGTTTCGCCTTCATTGTATTTGAAATAAATATTTAATGGTTAATGCTATTTTCAACATGTATTGAACGCACAACGTATGCATTGCTTTGCGCATGCGCTAACAGTTAGTCGACCCAAGCGTGAAGTGCGTGCGCACACTAAGATGTGCGCGCGCATTTTTCAGTATACAGGCAACGTTAAATTCATATACATAGTTATGCCTGCTACTAATTTAATGAACGATTACATAATGATGTACACTTGTAGTTCTAACATATAAGTGACTGACGTGTGTATCTACACAATCATATAGAGCTGTGTAACGCGTTGTCACGGATACATATATAGTAAGGTGCCATCTTTGACCATCATGTGTTTGCTGTATTTCAGAGATGTGGGGGAAGATACAATCGGATCAATGTATGATTTCAGAAGAGTCTACCTTTATATGAGATGATTGTGAGGAGGAGCCACCGACTACTATACTACATATGGAACTAATTTTATATTGCTAGCAGCGCTTATTAACAAACAATTAAAAATGTGATACCCTTATGCCTATATTGCATAAGCACTTAATTAACATAATGATGTTGCAAAATAGTGCAGCTAGAAATTTTCTTGAGTGTTCTTTAATTACTACTAACATTTTATGCCATGGTGTGTTTTATATATAACAACCATTCCCACTTTGCTAACACATTTGTGTATTCTATTGTGTA
The DNA here is from genome assembly GCF_040206685.1 of Ascaphus truei. Classification (NCBI taxonomy): domain Eukaryota; kingdom Metazoa; phylum Chordata; class Amphibia; order Anura; family Ascaphidae; genus Ascaphus; species Ascaphus truei. Next base: position 361,104,875 of record NC_134485.1, read on the forward strand.
ATGGAACGTATGACTGTCGAAACTATGTAACAATAATAATAATTAAAATAATAATATGAGCATGTTCTTGTATAGCGCTGCTAGTTGTACGCAGCGCTTTACAGACACATTTTTCAGGCTGAGGTCCCTGGTCCGTGGAGCTTACAATTTATTTTTTGCCGCCTGAGGCACAGGGAGATAAAGTGACTTGCCCAAGGTCACAAGGAGCCGACACCGGGAATTGAACCAGACTCCCCTGCTTCAAACTCTCAGTGCCAGTGTGTGTCTTTACTCACTGAGCCACTCCTTCTCCCAATGTAAAGGACACTTACAACCAACTAGCCATTTCTTGTTAAAAATCTCTTGTTACATGGGTATGTTGATAAAATGGTTTGGGACTGTAGCAAATAATGTTATTGGCAAGATGTTGTGGTCCCCTACAATGCATGATGTTCTGAATATTACATCAACATCATGTAATGAAGTACGTTTATGTGTATATTTCATGTACCAAACTGACTATAGTTTACTGTGTTTATTAAACGTTCAACACATACATACTACAGTCAATATGATGATATAATCTACCATAATAAACCTGCTGTTATCATTTGTCGGTGTTATACATGGATCATACACAAATTGATACAGACACAAACAGTTGTCTTAAAAAGTGTGCCTATGCTAATGTGCACGTGATTGACGTTTATATTTAGAGAATACTTGATAATTATCATCATGATAATGATGAAGTGACGTCAATGACATTCCAAATATATTACCAACATTGTCATTGTGGGAAATTAGAAATGCAAAATTACAGTAACATTTTTGACACAATTGTGGTTTTCTTTACACTTTGACACTTGTTACATGTAGGTCACATCAACACACGTGTGACTTATACATACACATGTGACACATTTTAATTAATGTTGACAAATAATTTGTAGCATTAATAATCACCTACATTGCTAAATATAAGATGTACCACGCATTGTTGTGATTACAGGCATTCATGCATGGAGTGTTATGATCAGTCAATTGCATCCGTGATGAATGAGCTCCCGTAAGTAAACAAATAAGTACAGTTATCCCCTTCTCTCCAAACACCTCTATATTACATTAATGGAATTTATAAGGGAACATACATTAAATGTGATGAAATGGGAGTAATCATTTTATAATACAATGCACATGAAACCTCAATAGTAGCTAAATGCATGTACATGATACAGAAAGTACATATATGTAACATTTTTCTTTTAACCAATATGTTGGGTTTTTACTTCAAATAATTATACGAATATTGAGGTAGGCACATCTTATGACAGATGTCAGCAAATATACATACCATGATCAGTCATACTGGAGATATACCTATAATGCAATGGAACAATATATAAATTGCAAACATTGACATGCCATCTTCAGTACCGTAAGCAACACAGCAAAGTGTGTATTTGGTGTTTAATGTGCAACACCATGTATATTTAATCACATTCAAAATGTAAAGCAGCCTGGTGTACACATCATATGGATGTACATGTTACACTGCACCAATAACATTGTATGTAAGCATACTGCAAGAATGAATGACTATGGCCATACTATGTGTATTGAGTTTGCATAAGGAACAACACAATGCTAAAATATTACTGCTTTGTTACCCCAGTTGTATTCACATACACACAACTAATGTACAATTGAAGAGGGATTATATAACCTGTGCAACAATAACATACCGGTGCCACATCCCTTTGTGCACACAGCAGAGAAAAGAAAGGTGTGCAACCCATATTCATCTGTGTCCTAACAGAAGGTTATATAACAAAAACATTATTGTTAATATAACATAATTAATCTATAAAAGTAGTACTAGGAACATATATGTTTTTACTTAAAAGAAAAAAAGGAATTGATGAGATTCTGGCGTGTCTGGCCACCACTGGCTGTTTGTTCATTTTCAGCAGCTACATGGGTTGGATGCTCGTCTACCAAAGGCTCAGCTAGGTCTGATTGTACATTGTGCCTGAGTGCAACATTGTGCAAAATGCAACAGGCAAGGATAATATCAGACACTTTTTGAGGCTTGTATAGAAGAGCTATGTAAAATAACTGGTAGTACACCGCTCACCAAATAGCAAATAATATAACCGGTGCAAAGGGATAGTACTGACATCGAAAGTAAGCAGGAAGACAATAGGTAAATCTTCCACAGATCCCAGATAGCTGCACACAGGCTAATAGAATATATTGTACAGATAGAGTAGCTTGTATTGCTCCAGGGGGTGGATTGAGGGGAGGGGGATCCTGGTAATTGTACCCAAAATTGGGATAGAACAATCACCTAAAATGCCCTATGGGCAAAACAATAAACTTTTATTAAACATCTATGTAGACGCACATTGTCACGACGCAAAAAGTGTAGTGAGTAATAAAAACAACTAAAACACAGGCACGGATGTATAAGGAGGTGGTGGTAGGATTAATATAAGGTATACCACTGCTTAAATAGATACCTCCATAGGTGGCTCCGATAGGGGTAGTGGGCGGTGAGGTAAATATGCCTAATTGAAAACTAGCAATATATGCTGATGAATCACCTAAAGCCCTGGGAGGGTGTAATGGGTATCTATTATACAACTAGTGTAATAGTACCGGAGGAATGAGCCTCAGTTAAGGTGGATCAGAAGTGCTGCAGTAAGATACGGGTGCATTACCCACTGCTCTGGTGATTGCAGTGTCACCTCGTGCAGTCTGTACAGCACCTGCTCTCCTGTAACATAGAGTGGCAAGTGCCAGTATGGTGCTCAATTTCAGGCAAAGTAACTGTAGTTAGGAGTAGCCAGTACAGCACCAAACACCCTCCCTTCCCTGTCAAGGAGCAATCTCTCCCGTGACCTCCGACGTCAGCGTGATGACGTCATCCCGACGTACGTTTCGCGCTCGGGGGCGGCGCTTTCTCAAGGTAGGAGGTCCCTATTGAGTCATGGTGACTCTTATTTATATACATATGAAGGGGCGTGACTGGAAACCTCCCCAATCACACTCCACTGTGGTGATGGACAATCTAAGGAGCATATCATAGTGCTCGAGGGGTAATAGAGGACTATTGATACTTTGAACCCTAGTATCTTGTGATAGGGAAAGGAAAACGGATCAAGTACAGTGGCACACAATAAAAAGTATAACATATGCCTAAATGTGGCTGTCTCTGTCTTCCTTTTTGTGTCACCCTTTGAATGCTGCAAACTTGCCAGATAAGTGGGTTGTCAGTTGGTAAGACATGAAATCCGTATCCACATAGCTCACTAGGCATTTAGTTAGCTCTATGTGCATAGCCCTCAATCAATGGTGAGTATGGCACTAAATACCCCAAGTATGAATATAGATAGGGTAATTAGTTGGAACAGTGTATTTAGCATCTAGGGCTATGATGTATATAAATGAAGGAACACACAGGTAGGTATAGGTATAATATCTCCATTTATATATTTTTTTATTTTTATATGATTTCTGATTTTCTGACCTGGGGCCAACCAGTAACTATAAATATATTGTGGATGTAAGTGGGCTGTGAAGTTGTGTACGGTGGTGCGTAAATGGGGGGTGTAGGACTGTTCTAACCTATGGCATCCGCCCCGTAAGTCAAAACGGACTCTAAGTTGTATACCTAGATCCCCATCCTGTGTAGTGTATTACAGAGGTTACAGGTATGACTTGTAAATAAACCCCTCATTGAGGCCGATGGGACTGAGTGTATTGAGCATGTATATCCATTTACACTCAGTCTGTAGTAGTGCCTTGTCCCAATCACCCTTACGTTGGCCCCATGGGATATGTTGTATGCCAATAAAGATTAATTGGTCACTGTTTCCATTGTGTTCGCTTATTACGTGACGTGCCACAGGGGTGTCTGCGGCATTCCGAATAGAACCCAGATGTTCAAGAATTCTCTTTTTAAACTGCCTGAACGTTTTACCTACATATAACTTGCCACATCCGCAGACTAACAGGTATATCACCCCCTCAGTAACGCAGTTTATGAACTCGTTAATTTTAAATGTTCGCTGTTTGTTAGAGTCCATGAAGTCTGTTCTCTTAGGTACGTGTCTACAGGCCTTACATCGGCCACATGCGTATGATCCCGTAGGTTTTTTAGCTAGCCATGTGGTGTTTGATTTGGCTTGGTAGTGGCTTCTAACAAGAATATCCTTCAAGTTACGGCTTCTTCTGCTTGTAAGTTTGGGTGTGTGTGATATAGCCCCTTGTAGATCTTGGTCATCTAATAGTAGGTGCCAGTGTTTATTGAAAATCCTGTAAATTGAGCCCCATTGGTCACTGAAGGTACCGATGAAACGAATTGGTTTATAATCGTTAGTCCCATCATTCCGCTTGGTGTCAACTAGGAGTTGTGTTCTGTTCGTCATAATGGCCCTATTGTAGGCTCTTTTTAGATTTGTTTTTGAATGTCCTCGTTCAATGAAACGTTGCGTCATGTCTTTAGCTTTGTCCTTGTATTCGCTAAGAGTGGAGCAATTACGTCTCAGGCGGAGATACTGGCCTGTGGGTATTGCCTTCACCACATGTTTGGGGTGCTGGCTGTCAGCTCTCAGTAAACTGTTGGTGGCTGTCGGTTTCCTAAAGATGGTAGTGTCTAATTTCCCTGTGCTGTCTTTAGTGATGGTAATGTCAAGGAAGTCAAGATGTGTTTCACTTGAAACTAGAGTCAGTTTGAGATTGTGGTGATTAGAATTCAAAATATCCACAAATTCTCTTAGGGATGCCAGTGTGCCTGTCCAGAGGACCATGATATCATCAATGAACCTTACCCATAACTCAACAAACTTAGTGTATTCGTCCAGGGCCTCAGTGAAGACCACCGTCTCCTCCCACCAGCCTAGGTATAGATTGGCGTAGGTGGGAGCACATGTGGTCCCCATAGCAGTGCCCTGGATCTGGTGGTAATATTTGTTGTTAAATACAAAGTAATTTTTGGTCAGGGTAAGGTCCAATAGCTGAAGAATAAACTGATTATGCATCACTAGATCTTGGCCTCTGGACATAAGGAAATGTGCCACTGCTCGCATGCCTACCTCATGGGGTATGCTCGTATAAAGGCCCTCAACATCCAAGCTGACCAGTAGTGTATTAGGATCTGTAGTGATGTCATCCAATTTCCGCAGCGCATCCTTCGTGTCACGAAGATAAGAAGGCAATGCGCTGACAAATGGACGGAGTAGTTGGTCAACATAAATGCTGGCATTTGACGTTAAGTTTCCAATGCCAGACACTATTGGTCTGCCAGGAGGTGGGAGCCTACCCTTATGTACCTTGGGTAGGTGGTAGAAGGTAGATATCCTAGGTTTTTTAATATATAGGATGTCTGCCTCTTTTTGTGTGATGACTTTATTTGTTTTCCCTACCTCTAGGATTTTCAATAGATCAGTCTGAAAGATCAGAGTGGGATCATTGTCTAGTATGCGATAGCAGTTGCGATCTGACAGTAGTCGGAGGCATTCAGTAACGTACATGGTACTATCCATCACAACCACATTGCCCCCTTTATCTGAAGGCTTAATGGTCAGTGTGTCGTTATCTCTAATCTCCTTTAGGGCAGCATACTCCTGTATCGTAAGGTTAAATTTACTGGTTTTGTTGCTAAGTTTTTCTAGGTCGTGGGTCACACAATCAGTGAATACCTTCACTTGGGCACTGATCTCAGATGGTGGTGTGAAATTGGATTTAGCTCTAAATTGAGTAAAGGGGCCCTCCCCTGGAGGTCTATTACTCTCTACCAGGAGTTCTTCTAAGGTTTCTACATTCTCTAAATCTATGGGATCTAGGAATTCAAGAGGGGTATTAAGTATATCTCTCTGTTTCTTCCTCATGAAGAATTTGTGTAACAAAAGCTTCCTTGAGAAGAGGTTAACATCTTTGACAGTTTCGAATAAGTTCATTCTACTTGTGGGACAAAAGGACAGTCCTTTGGAGAGGACTTGTAAATGGTGTGCATTCAGATCCATCCGTGCCTGTGTTTTAGTTGTTTTTATTACTCACTACACTTTTTGCGTCGTGACAATGTGCGTCTACATAGATGTTTAATAAAAGTTTATTGTTTTGCCCATAGGGCATTTTAGGTGATTGTTCTATCCCAATTTTGGGTACAATTACCAGGATCCCCCTCCCCTCAATCCACCCCCTGGAGCAATACAAGCTACTCTATCTGTACAATATATTCTATTAGCCTGTGTGCAGCTATCTGGGATCTGTGGAAGATTTACCTATTGTCTTCCTGCTTACTTTCGATGTCAGTACTATCCCTTTGCACCGGTTATATTATTTGCTATTTGGTGAGCGGTGTACTACCAGTTATTTTACATAACGTTTTTGGACATTGTTAGTGTCCTCTCTGTACTACCTGCTCCCCGAGGGGTTATTTATTCACCTGTGCACTTATGGTACAGGTACGCTTGATTATTGAGACTATTGATGCTACACCCACCCTTGTTTCATAATTGATATACGTTTGGATTGCTCTAACACTAACATCTTTTTATAAGGTGCTATATACAATGACAGGTTTTCTATCAACCCAGCAAGATCTAGGTCTATGGCAGGCAGAGGCACAAACTCTATTTTCAACTACAGAACCTACTGCCGCAACTACAACATCCAAAGATATTAATAGATTCTTTAATGACCTAGAGAGACTCCATTGCACAAGGGCCAAAATCTGGTGGGAAACAGCGAGTCTGGAAAATTACCTCAAACTTGACATAGTACCAAGGGGTTTGAGACCTAATGTAGCTCCATCCCACCAGATCTTGGACGAAAGCTTCCATGAACAATGGGAAAAAATTCTCTTGAAATGTTCTGCAGACCTGATGAAACTTCTGGTTAGATATGAAACCAAGAGGTTTGAATTAGTTCAAACTGAGATTACCAAACAACTACCCACAATTGAATCCTGGAGAGACACACAAAATTTTGATAAATATGAATCTAAACTAAAATCCCGTGTTGGTGGGTTTATAGCAGACATTAAAGAGAGGAAGCATATTAAATACATTAGAGACAAAAGCGACTTCGATGCCAATCGTATTTTCAAATATAAAATCTTCAAAAACAGACGCCAATATAGGAATACACGCCACCAAGAGACCAATGATTCATCTACAGAATGGGAGGGCTCTACCAGTGACTTAGAACACGATAAGGGTAATGAGCCTGGTTCATCTAACATAACTCCCAAACCCGCTAACACCGACATTAATTTTTTAGAACTAGAGGGGCCCTCCTACCTCAGCAACATAGGAGGAAAACCAGGAGGGGATCGGGGAGACTATCTAAGGGACAGAAAAGTTTGGGGATACAAGGACAGAGAACGCAGAGGGACATACAAGAAAAAGAGCAAACAAAATCACAGGTCATAAATCTATCTTCTATGGATCTGAATGCACACCATTTACAAGTCCTCTCCAAAGGACTGTCCTTTTGTCCCACAAGTAGAATGAACTTATTCGAAACTGTCAAAGATGTTAACCTCTTCTCAAGGAAGCTTTTGTTACACAAATTCTTCATGAGGAAGAAACAGAGAGATATACTTAATACCCCTCTTGAATTCCTAGATCCCATAGATTTAGAGAATGTAGAAACCTTAGAAGAACTCCTGGTAGAGAGTAATAGACCTCCAGGGGAGGGCCCCTTTACTCAATTTAGAGCTAAATCCAATTTCACACCACCATCTGAGATCAGTGCCCAAGTGAAGGTATTCACTGATTGTGTGACCCACGACCTAGAAAAACTTAGCAACAAAACCAGTAAATTTAACCTTACGATACAGGAGTACGCTGCCCTAAAGGAGATTAGAGATAACGACACACTGACCATTAAGCCTTCAGATAAAGGGGGCAATGTGGTTGTGATGGATAGTACCATGTACGTTACTGAATGCCTCCGACTACTGTCAGATCGCAACTGCTATCACATACTAGACAATGATCCCACTCTGATCTTTCAGACTGATCTATTGAAAATCCTAGAGGTAGGGAAAACAAATAAAGTCATCACACAAAAAGAGGCAGACTTCCTATATATTAAAAAACCTAGGATATCTACCTTCTACCACCTACCCAAGGTACATAAGGGTAGGCTCCCACCTCCTGGCAGACCAATAGTGTCTGGCATTGGAAACTTAACGTCAAATGCCAGCATTTATGTTGACCAACTACTCCGTCCATTTGTCAGCGCATTGCCTTCTTATCTTCGTGACACGAAGGATGCGCTGCGGAAATTGGATGACATCACTACAGATCCTAATACACTACTGGTCAGCTTGGATGTTGAGGGCCTTTATACGAGCATACCCCATGAGGTAGGCATGCGAGCAGTGGCACATTTCCTTATGTCCAGAGGCCAAGATCTAGTGATGCATAATCAGTTTATTCTTCAGCTATTGGACCTTACCCTGACCAAAAATTACTTTGTATTTAACAACAAATATTACCACCAGATCCAGGGCACTGCTATGGGGACCACATGTGCTCCCACCTACGCCAATCTATACCTAGGCTGGTGGGAGGAGACGGTGGTCTTCACTGAGGCCCTGGACGAATACACTAAGTTTGTTGAGTTATGGGTAAGGTTCATTGATGATATCATGGTCCTCTGGACAGGCACACTGGCATCCCTAAGAGAATTTGTGGATATTTTGAATTCTAATCACCACAATCTCAAACTGACTCTAGTTTCAAGTGAAACACATCTTGACTTCCTTGACATTACCATCACTAAAGACAGCACAGGGAAATTAGACACTACCATCTTTAGGAAACCGACAGCCACCAACAGTTTACTGAGAGCTGACAGCCAGCACCCCAAACATGTGGTGAAGGCAATACCCACAGGCCAGTATCTCCGCCTGAGACGTAATTGCTCCACTCTTAGCGAATACAAGGACAAAGCTAAAGACATGACGCAACGTTTCATTGAACGAGGACATTCAAAAACAAATCTAAAAAGAGCCTACAATAGGGCCATTATGACGAACAGAACACAACTCCTAGTTGACACCAAGCGGAATGATGGGACTAACGATTATAAACCAATTCGTTTCATCGGTACCTTCAGTGACCAATGGGGCTCAATTTACAGGATTTTCAATAAACACTGGCACCTACTATTAGATGACCAAGATCTACAAGGGGCTATATCACACACACCCAAACTTACAAGCAGAAGAAGCCGTAACTTGAAGGATATTCTTGTTAGAAGCCACTACCAAGCCAAATCAAACACCACATGGCTAGCTAAAAAACCTACGGGATCATACGCATGTGGCCGATGTAAGGCCTGTAGACACGTACCTAAGAGAACAGACTTCATGGACTCTAACAAACAGCGAACATTTAAAATTAACGAGTTCATAAACTGCGTTACTGAGGGGGTGATATACCTGTTAGTCTGCGGATGTGGCAAGTTATATGTAGGTAAAACGTTCAGGCAGTTTAAAAAGAGAATTCTTGAACATCTGGGTTCTATTCGGAATGCCGCAGACACCCCTGTGGCACGTCATGTAATAAGCGAACACAATGGAAACAGTGACCAATTAATCTTTATTGGCATACAACATATCCCATGGGGCCAACGTAAGGGTGATTGGGACAAGGCACTACTACAGACTGAGTGTAAATGGATATACATGCTCAATACACTCAGTCCCATCGGCCTCAATGAGGGGTTTATTTACAAGTCATACCTGTAACCTCTGTAATACACTACACAGGATGGGGATCTAGGTATACAACTTAGAGTCCGTTTTGACTTACGGGGCGGATGCCATAGGTTAGAACAGTCCTACACCCCCCATTTACGCACCACCGTACACAACTTCACAGCCCACTTACATCCACAATATATTTATAGTTACTGGTTGGCCCCAGGTCAGAAAATCAGAAATCATATAAAAATAAAAAAATATATAAATGGAGATATTATACCTATACCTACCTGTGTGTTCCTTCATTTATATACATCATAGCCCTAGATGCTAAATACACTGTTCCAACTAATTACCCTATCTATATTCATACTTGGGGTATTTAGTGCCATACTCACCATTGATTGAGGGCTATGCACATAGAGCTAACTAAATGCCTAGTGAGCTATGTGGATACGGATTTCATGTCTTACCAACTGACAACCCACTTATCTGGCAAGTTTGCAGCATTCAAAGGGTGACACAAAAAGGAAGACAGAGACAGCCACATTTAGGCATATGTTATACTTTTTATTGTGTGCCACTGTACTTGATCCGTTTTCCTTTCCCTATCACAAGATACTAGGGTTCAAAGTATCAATAGTCCTCTATTACCCCTCGAGCACTATGATATGCTCCTTAGATTGTCCATCACCACAGTGGAGTGTGATTGGGGAGGTTTCCAGTCACGCCCCTTCATATGTATATAAATAAGAGTCACCATGACTCAATAGGGACCTCCTACCTTGAGAAAGCGCCGCCCCCGAGCGCGAAACGTACGTCGGGATGACGTCATCACGCTGACGTCGGAGGTCAAGGGAGAGATTGCTCCTTGACAGGGAAGGGAGGGTGTTTGGTGCTGTACTGGCTACTCCTAACTACAGTTACTTTGCCTGAAATTGAGCACCATACTGGCACTTGCCACTCTATGTTACAGGAGAGCAGGTGCTGTACAGACTGCACGAGGTGACACTGCAATCACCAGAGCAGTGGGTAATGCACCCGTATCTTACTGCAGCACTTCTGATCCACCTTAACTGAGGCTCATTCCTCCGGTACTATTACACTAGTTGTATAATAGATACCCATTACACCCTCCCAGGGCTTTAGGTGATTCATCAGCATATATTGCTAGTTTTCAATTAGGCATATTTACCTCACCGCCCACTACCCCTATCGGAGCCACCTATGGAGGTATCTATTTAAGCAGTGGTATACCTTATATTAATCCTACCACCACCTCCTTATACATCCGTGCCTGTGTTTTAGTTGTTTTTATTACTCACTACACTTTTTGCGCCGTGACAATGTGCGTCTACATAGATGTTTAATAAAAGTTTATTGTTTTGCCCATAGGGCATTTTAGGTGATTGTTCTATCCCAATTTTGGGTACAATTACCAGGATCCCCCTCCCCTCAATCCACCCCCTGGAGCAATACAAGCTACTCTATCTGTACAATATATTCTATTAGCCTGTGTGCAGCTATCTGGGATCTGTGGAAGATTTACCTATTGTCTTCCTGCTTACTTTCGTTGTATAGAAGAGCCCCACCAGTTCTGTCCAGACACCTAAATCTGGTCTTGAGTAGGCCAAATGTCCTCTCTATAACAGATCTTGTAGAGATATGGGCTGCATTGTACCTCTCCTCTGCTTCAGTTTGAGGGTTTAGCACCGGAGTCAAGAGCCACGGCCTAATTCTGTATCCTGAGTCACCTATAATGAATGGAGCACACATAAGCTTACATTAGTGATAAGGTTCTACAATGACAACATTCCTAAAGAAAAATGTGTTTTGTGTTAGAACATCTAAATCTGTACTCACCCAGCAGCCAACCATGTTCAAAATGTCCCTCTTCGAACGCATGGAAGACTGAAGAGTTCCTCAGGATAGAGGAATCGTGACTGGAACCAGGGAATTTGGGTACCACATGCATTATCCTCATCGTGGCATCACATACCACCTGTACATTGAGTGAATGGTAGTGCTTACGATTGCGGTTAACATGCTCACTCTGACTAGGTGCAATCAAAGCAACATGTGTGCAATCGATTGCACCCAGCACACATGGTATCCCTGCTATATTATAAAAGCCAGTCCTGACTTCCAGCCACTCTGTCGCCTCTGTAGGAAAATGAATATAATTCCTAGCGCGTCTATTGAGTGCATAGAGAAACTGGGTAAAGGCCCGCGAGAATGTAGATTGCGAGACCCCGCCCACTATGCCCACAGTTGTCTGGAATGACGCGAAAGCAAGATAATGTAATGAGCACAGCATTTTAACAAGCCCAGGGACTGCACGACCTCTGGCTGTCAAAAAATCTAAATCTCCCCTTATCTCCTCATAAAGAGATAAGATTGCTGCTGAACTCAAACGATAGCGACTTACTATCTCCTCCTCACTCATCCCATCTAACAGGGTTCTCTCCCTGTACACACGCGGACGAGGCACAACTTGTCTCCTCTGTCTTCTCCTCTGATCTCCTGTCCCTCTACCTGTCCCTCGGCCTGTCCCTCTCCCTGTCCCTGTCGTATCCGCGTGCCTGTCCCTGTCACTGTCCCTGGGTCTGTCCCTCCCTTGCCCTATGTCATTCTCTTGATCAGCAAGCATGTCATGGAAAAGAATGTTCCTCCGTCTCCTAAACAATCGCAACATTTTGAAATGAGTAGCTGTGAATGAGCAGGTAATGGGCGTCCTTTAAATAGGTATGTGATGATGTCAGGTGACATAGTAAAATGCAAGGTGTTACATTAACATATTAAAGTACTTCTGTCCCAAGCTGTCTGCACTTGATCTTAGAAGTATTTGTTCTGTGTATTCTGCAGGGAATCATGATATTTGACAATGATGTCACGTGAAGCTTTGTACAAACATTGCTTGAAAATAATTAGTTTAATGTGCAATGCATGTAACACTTCTGAACGCAACAGTCAGTCATGTAATAAGACAAAAAGCCTGAGATTGACGTGGAAAATGTTTGCTGCAACATGTGTAATTAGCCATGTTATTGTCACATGTTGACAACAATGAATTGTCGTGTGCATATGCATGCATTTATGTAATGAGGATAGTTGCTATAGAATCAGTTTGAAAGGTGTCACAATGATTAATTACTGTAGATGTGTGTAGAAGTTAGGTTGAAGTGCTTGTAATGCAACGTTTACAATGTAAACATGCAATGTGATTGAGTGTCAAATAAGTGACGTCATGAAAAAAGGGAGGACCCAATAAGTACATGTAAACATGAGAAGAAAGATGTACATGAACGTTTCAAGATGCGTTACACATTACAAGCATTGTGTAATGTAAAGCAACATGAATATACGGTGTATGTGTTAGATGTGTGACATGTGTAACATCATATAAATAATTGTCGCTCAGTTCAGTAAAATGTGTGATATGATGTGAAGTTCTCCTTTAAGAGTTAAGTATAGGATTTTCCCTTGACACATCATCACATGATGAGTAATGTGACACGCAAATGATGAAAACATCTAAAAGTACAATGTTATGCAAATAATACACGTCAGCTGTGACACAATGCAGGGAATGCCCCCCACACTGTAATGCAAATCACCTTTGTATTGTGTGCAATGAAACGTAAACAGTACTATACTGTTATACGTCCCCGCTCCATTGACTCCATTGATCTACAGAAGAGTTTTTTTTTCTAAGTGCCGTTCCAGCAGCCTTAGCGATCGTTCTCCCCTCCAACCTGCCAACTTTAGTTGGCGGCAGAAATTGGCCATAACATCTCAATTTCCTAGTGCCGATCAGCCCCGATAAGCTGATTTTGGTACTTGAATACAGCCGATTTAAAAAAGTGGCGATCAGTGCCGAAAACAGGCTTATCGGCAGCCGACTGGCCATAACAAAATTATCGGCTACGAAACCTGCCGAAATCAAGCACTTATCGGCGCTTACTGAATCTCAAACCCAATTTTGGCTATAAAATGCCGAAAAAATCCTTATCAACGCTTACTGCATGAGGCCCTAAATCTCTAGATATTCTGGATTAAGAAATTCTAGAGGTTCAAGAGAAACTTGGGGCATTCTCTGAACTCAAAGAGTATAAAATACTTGATGAGAAAATCACAAAGAGAATTGAAAAATTAGAGAAAGAAGTTATCAGTACCAAGCAAACAAAGTTTATAAGAGACAGAAAGGATTACGAACAAAATAGACAAAGGGATTGGAAGACTGAGAAAAAAGTTTTAATTTCAGCAGAGCCTCCTTGTTCGGAAGAAAAGGTGACCCCCAAAGTGACAACACCTAAAAAGGACAAAAAAGACACAAATAAAATCGCTAAAGTGTCTGGTAATCATAGAAAAATCCACAACCACGTCCTCTCTTTGCGGCTAGACCAGAAGCACCATTTAGAGATGGATACCAAAGATATTATGGCCCACCCCATAGGGGCTATTCAGATGACCGTGGTGGCTATGACCACCGCGATTATTATCGCGATGAACATAGGGGCCATGAATATAATGCATTTAGATCTAATAATGCTTTTAGACCCTACGATATACCATCAAGGGATTATGAATCAAATAAATCCCCGTTGTCTTTTTTAGATCACGACAGGGAGCACGACTTCCCTACAAGGAGAAACAGCGAGACAAACAATCTCATAGGGAGGCAAGACACACCTCGCTCTGCAAGGCGGAAAAGAACAGAGGATTCAGAGGAAAAAGAGGAGTTAAGAGGAAAACGAAAAAACAAGAACACGGGAACCCAAGGTAGGGGCCACTAATGTATTCAACATCAGTGGTTATCAAACCACTGCTGTTGAGGACAGGGTCCTATCCAAGGGTCTTAACTTTGCCCCCTCACAGGGACCGAATATGTTTAACTTATATATCGACACCCACAAATTTGTGAGACATCTTACTCTAAAAAAGTATTTTTTAAAAGACGCAGTAAGTAGGGGTGTAATACAGCAGGATAGTTCACCAATTGTAAATAAACCCACTACACGAACACAATTTAAAAACCCATCCGTTTTCTATCCCAAACATATTAAGGGTAATTTTTTAGATACCTTTACCGAATTGGTGATCAAGGATATGGAGAAGGCCACTAATGAGTTTACAATTAAAAACCACAATTTAAGTATAGTGGAAAAGGAAGCCATTACGGGGTTAGAGAGTAACACTGAAATAGTGATAAAGGCCGCGGACAAAGGGGGGGGAATCGTCATAATGGACTCTTCTTATTATAAGAGTGAGTGCATGAAGATTCTCAGTGACCAGGACACATACATGAGACTGGATCACAATCCATCAGTTATTTTTAAACAAACAATTAATGAGTATCTACAAAAAGGTTTCAATGATGGAATTATCTCCAAGGGAGAATTGGAATTCTTGGATGTACAGCAGCCAAGAGTTCCAATTTTCTACTTTATCCCTAAGATACATAAGGATCTTTGGAATCCGCCAGGCCGCCCAATTATATCTGGGATTAAATCACTGTCATCTAATCTCTCCCAATTCATAGATTCCATTCTTCAAAAATATGTTGTACAAATGCCCTCCTATCTCCGCGATACCACTCATGTTCTCAATATCATAAAAGATGTCACATGGGCCAATCACTATAAATGGGTCACGTCATCAACCATGAGTTAGGTATCGCGGTGATCAGGAGAGTTTTAGATCAGGATGATAGCTTAGAAATAGATTTAAAAAATCTTGTTCTAGAGGGGATAAGGTTCATTCTCACACATAATTTTTTCCATCATGATAACAATTTCTTCCTCCAGATATGCGTCACTGCCATGGGAACTAGGTTCGCCCCTAGTTATGCTAACATTTTTATGGGTATGTGGGAGGAGGATAATATCCTGTCCCTCAACCCATTTGGGGCGGACCTGGTGCTATGGAAATGCTATATTGACGATGTGCTGTGTATCTGGGGGGGAAATGAGGAAGATTTATCTAAATTCCAACAATACCTCAATGATAATCAGTTAAATCTAAAATTTACCTTTAACACTAGCCCCCAAACCATTGATTTCTTAGACCTACACTGGCGACACACTTTATTCGAGCTTGGCTAGTCCCACGAATTCGGGTATACCCGGGTGTATTGAGGTTTGTGACTGTTTTCTGCCCGAGTACATTGAGTTATTTTCCAAGCAGGGATTGAAGCATTTTATTCC
This sequence comes from Ascaphus truei, assembly GCF_040206685.1. Lineage (NCBI taxonomy): Eukaryota > Metazoa > Chordata > Amphibia > Anura > Ascaphidae > Ascaphus > Ascaphus truei. Next base: position 361,120,784 of record NC_134485.1, read on the forward strand.
TGCTGGCTGCAATACTGCACAGTATATATATATATACTGCATTACAATTCATGAATTTATGCCATCTGGTAGACACGCGAAGCATTGCAGCCTATTAAATCCTAATCATTATCATTTAACAGATCAGCCGCCCATCAGCCAGGCATGAACCCAGGCTGGGAAGGCAAATGCAACGGGGCTTGTCAGAGGTTAGGAGTGGCGCATTCCAGGTATCTGCCAGGTACATACCGGGTATTTGCTCGAATAAAGTGTGTCGGTGCAGTAACACTATTCATAGAGGATGGGATCCATCGAGACTAAAACCTTTTATAAAAAGGTAGATGCCAACACTTATCTTTTGGCATCAAGTCATCATAATCCGAGATGGATTAACAACATACCTAAGGGCCAGTTTTTAAGAACAAAACGTAATTGCTCCCAAATGGAGGTGTTTAATGCACAAGCAGAGGATCTAAGGGATAAATTTATGGATAGGGAGTATAATTACACCAAGGTAACGAGAGCATTGGAAACTGTGAGAAATATCCAAAGAGATGATTTGATAGTGATGGATAAAACTAAAAATAATAAATCACCTGTAGATAATGAATTCATCCGGTTCATTACAAAGTATAATGCCATGGCTCCGAAAATCACCCAAATAATAAAAAAATATTGGGGAATCCTACAGGGGGACATGGCACTCAGCACAATATTACCTAAGACTCCACAAATAGTTTTTAAAAAGGCTAATAACCTCAAACTACAACTTTCTCCAAGTTGTCCATTTGATGTAGCTAAGAAATCCAATACCACATGGTTGAGGGAACTAAATGGGTTCTTCACGTGTGGTAAGTGTATTGGTTGCAAGTATAGCTCCAAATGTAGAGATTTTAAATCCAACATCACAGGAGCTATATTTCCAATCAAATCTTTCATTAGTTGCAAGAGCTCGTTTGCGGTCTACCTGTTAGAATGCCCTTGTGGGCTACAATATGTAGGGCGGACGGGTAGACCGTTAAAACGACGCTTTGCAGAACACATCTACAACATAAAAAGGGGTCTTGAGACACATAGTGTCTCAAACCACTTCAAAGTAAAGCACAACCAAAATCCTGAGGGTTTAGTTTGCAAAGGTATTGATTGCCCCCAAAAACACTGGAGAGGGGGAGACAAAATAAATGTAATATCCCGGCGAGAAAGTTACTGGATCTATACCCTAAAAACATTGACTCCTAGAGGTCTCAATATTGAGTTCGATTTGGCATCCTTTCTAAGAGACAGCTGATTGGGTATAAATATAAACAAAGGTGGTCCCTAGCTAATCTTAATCAATTTCCTTTGAAATCCTCTGTTCTTTAGTCCAACCTGCGCGATTTATGGTCCATGCTAATCATTATTATTTGTGGATTTCAGTAGAATTCTTTTTAGCAGGTCCTGCATAAATCAATCACTAAATGTATTCATGTTTATTTAAAAAAAAAAATATTGTATTCTCTGTAAATTTTATTGTATCATTGTGTAATTGACTGTAGAAATATTGCATTTTCGGATGTTCTATACAATACAAACAATATGCGATAAGCTAGTGTTATGTTCACAACTGTGTATCATTATATACTGGCACTCTAGTTATCTCTATGTAGCCAGATGACCCTGTAGGAAGTAATTATCCTATCAGGGCTCCTGATCTGGCAATCTGCTATGCATAAATAGCCTGTTCTAGCACTGAAGCTCCATTACCCCTGAGGAAGTGACGTCAGGAGTCACGAAACGCACGTAGGGTAGAGCTTAGTTTGCACGCATTGCTGCGTGCTCGAACCAGCTGAGGAGGGTGCAGTGGGCGGTGACGTCATCTGAGGTGGACCTGGCACTCTGAGTTGCGGCCGCAAGGAAGAGGTACACGCGAGATCCAGCCTCCACACACCACGGCACAGCCCCTCATGTCTGCGGACGGCACGTTGTAAATCGTGAAGTAAGGTCATTGAGCATGTGAGTGCATTAGCTGAATTGATCTTTTTATTGTTTTAATAAATTGTACTGTACTACACTATTGGCAATTTTATATTTTTTATATGCTATCGGGCATTGCGGTTGATCCATGTGGAGCGGGTGAATTATATCTGAAGACCCCAATCCAACCCTTTCAGCGATCTAGACAGCCAACTAAAGATACCTTCCAGGTCTGCCTATATCTATTTAGATGTAAGTAGATAGCAGCGGTGTGGATGAGATCCCCATGACTAGAGGGTACTGCGCAATGGTCTCTTTGATTTCAGATATACTTACCATCGTGAGAAAACCAGGAGGACCACCTGTGAAAATCTAAGGACTGCACCTTTCAGACACAGGACCAGAAACAATATATCAGGTTCACGCACTTGATAGTGCGCCAAGGACTCTATTCTCTATATTATCACTGAGTGTGAGAGACTCATATGTGAAACTCTCAAGTGCTTTTTTACAACTCACAAAGTGTGAGTTGAATACTTATTTAGGTTCTTTACCAATTTTTAATAAAAGGTTTTACACTATATTGTTCCCCTTTTTTTCCCTACCTTATCCCTGTATGGGATCCGTCTGTAAGACGGAATCTATGCATACAGGTACACTGTGACTGCTGTGAAGCACTGTGAAAACAGTTGCTTGGAAGTAATGAGAGATCCTGGCAGAAATATAAGAAATCACCAAGCTGAGCTCCTGATCCCAGAGTGGATAAAAACTGACACTGATCAAACTCACTGTAAGTACATATCTCACCAAAATTGTTATTTTGATTATTGGATATACTACCCTATGATGGTTCTTTTTCTCTTTTTTTCTCTCTCTCCCTGATCTTTTTGCACCTAGGTCATTCTTTCTTATATATATATATATATATATATATATATATATATATATATATATAGATAGATAGATAGTCAATGTTGGCAGATGGCACTCACGTGTATCATAGTTATGGTTGGTGCTTGTTCCGTAATAATATGAAAAATAAAGTATCCTTACCGGGCAAACCCTTCTCAGTAGACTTTCCAGAAAGAATGAGACAGCACACCAATTAATCCAATTTCATGGTGTATTGCAGGAAAATGTAACGGTTATGCTCACCGCAAACCTGGACCGGACCGGACCGCGGGGCTGAGGTGGGGATAGATATACACCGACCTTAGACCACGAAGCCGGATCCGAGTTGCAAATTCCGTGGTCAAACATAGCCGGGTCAGGACTGGAGAAGGCAGGATAATCCATGGACAAGCCAGTGTCAGGATTAGAGAAGGCTGGGTAAACGATATCCATGCTGGGGTTCGGCAACAGGACGCTTGAGCGAAGGTGCTTCAATGTAGATGGGAACAGGAACAGGGGATCCAGTGCTTCAGCACAAAACAGCACTCCCTAGCCGGTACAGCTGTGAGTAGTGGAGGCCACTGGAAGCAGGAGATTGCCGTAGGTAACAGAAACAACGATGCAGGCCTCTGCACGGAGAATATGCAGCAGGTAACAGGAACACCGATGCAGGCCTCTGCAGGAGGGATATGCAGATAGGTAACAGGAACAACGATGCAGGCCTCTGCATGAGGGATATGCAGATAGGTAACAGGAACACCGATGCAGGCCTCTGCAGGACGGATATGCAGATAGGTAACAGGAACACCGATGCAGGCCTCTGCAAGGAGAATATGCAGCAGGTAACAGGAACACCGATGCAGGCCTCTGCAGGAGGATATGCAGGAGTAACCGTGGCATCGCGGCAGAGTCTGCCAGTAACTAGGAGCAATGGCAAGAAGGCCAAGGCAGGCCAAACAGAGGTGCTGTGGCAAGCACAGTTACTAGAAAGTCTATGTTCAGCAACTTCCTGGTGGGCGGGGCAGGAGTTAAATAGAACAGGCAGCCAATGAGGCAGAGCTGCATAGGAGGCAGCAAGAAGCAGGCTGCAGTCTAATTGCAGAAGCAGGTGATGCTGATTGCAGAAACAAAGGGGGAGTTGTCTAGAAGCTGCAAGGCTCTGTAAGGAAAAGGTTTCAGCAAAACCCAGGAGTGGATTCCTTACAAAATGGCACACACACCGATGTTTCAGTCCTACAAACAGGACCTTTCTCAAGGGAGTGATGAGCACGGTGCGTGTGCCATTTACCTGCAATACATCATGAAATTGGATTAATTTGTGTGCTGTCTCATTCGTTCTGGAAAGTCTACTGAGAAGGGTCTGCCTGGTAAGGATACTTTACAATGTTACATCTCACTACACTATAATAAGAAATATACTGTAGGACTTAAAGCAAACTTTATCCTAATCATATACCCATGGGTTCAGTTTACATTCAACCGATACCAATGAGACAACAACATAATGAATCTTAACTCATAGTAAATATGTTCTATTTACTAGTAGATACAATTTTTAGAGATGTGGGATACTATTTTCTTCAAAAAAGGAAAATCTCACGATTCACGTTTTGTTTTGTAAGAAACAAATTATTTGTTTCTGCAATTCATTAATATTTATATTTCTATATGCAAACAATAGTATTCCTCAAGAACTAGGACTAAAAAGAGTCATAATAAAAAATAGAAAAAATATGAATCATTCACTTATTCTGCGGTAGAAGCATGTGGCTGTTATGGTTTTTCTCTCTACTGCATTGGGTGAATCCTTCCAGGAAGTTTTGACACATTTCCTGAAAATGATCAAACTTGGAAAGCAAAAAACCTCCGAATTAAAAGACTTGGTGAAATAAATGAAGTCATCCTGGGCAGGTTTTTCTCTGCAAAGAGGCGCCAGTATGCTTAATGTTTAGAAATACATTTTACAGACGTAAAAGATCTGTAAGAAAAGCATGTTAAGAAAATATTGTAATAACTAGGTCCACTATTAAAAATATTGTAATGGAACAATACTGTAATTGGATCTCTAGTGAAAAAGCATTATGCTAAATTGAACTATTGCTTCACTTAACTCAATTCACTGTAATATTACAATTACCTTATTAATACTTATAATTCATTGCCTATGTCCTTAAAGCACATTTCTCAATATTGGTGTATACACATTTGCAATTGCTTCTTCCTTCATTCCTCTATTTTTAAATCTGATTGTATTTAGAAGGATATTATACACATTCATAGACCCCTGTTAATTACTATGTTAAATCCTCTTCCATTCATTTGCATGGGCATCTATTCGCTCAAAAGCAAGTGGCAGATAACTTCACAGCATAGTTCATTTGGGCATAATTCTTTGCTACAAATCCCTTCCCTCTTATTTTGCCTTTGCTTTGCCTTTGGGTAAGAAATGCAGCTTCCCTCTGATTAACAAAAAAACAACTAACTACGCAACCCACTGGATATTCCATTCTGTTTTTTCTAGATCTCTCCTCTTTATATGTATGTATATCTTTATTTATATGGCGCCATCCAAGTACATAGCACTTCACAGCCGTAATACATGGGACATAATAATATAACACATAATGGGAATAAGCGCTTCAGATATATATGCAACAATAAGAGTCCCTGCCCGAAGAGCTTACAATGTAAGTGGTAAGGGGGGAGAATATACAGATACAGCAGGAGGTTGTTATGGAAAGTGTGTCTGTAAGGGGTCAAGGTCAGTGCTTATGAAATGTATAGTATTAGACAACGGAACTACCCATATGCATCATAAAGAGGTATGTTTTAAGATGGATCTTAAAAAAGAAGAGAGAGGGTGCTTGTTGGATATAGAGGGGAGGGGCATTCCAGAGGTGTGGGGCAGTGAGAGATGGGAGAGAGCTTTAGATCCGAAAGGGGTAGACAGAAGACATTCTTGAGTAGAACCCAAGAGTTGGGCAGGTGTGCAGTGAGATATTAGGACTAAGAGGAGGATAACTTTTTAAGTAATTCAGTTTTTAATAGGAAGCCAGAAGAGGGATTTCAACAGGAGAGATGGCGTGTCAGATTTATTAGAGAGAAAGTGATTCTAGCAGCAGTGGTTTGGATAGATTGTAGGGGAAACAGATGAGAACTGGAATGCCGGAGAGAATAAGGTTACAATAAAAACCTTAGAGGTTTAGCAGTAGAGTGACAGAGGAAAGGACATATCTTTCCAATGTTATGGAGCAAAATATATACAGGTTTTAGCTACATTGAGAGAAGAATGTGAGAGAAGAATCAAATGTGACACCTAGGCAGCATGCTTGTGATATTTTCTATATGATAGTGCTGCCAACAATAATGTAGGAGAGGCAGAAGGACCAGGGAGCAAATGTGAGGAGTTCCGTATTTAACATATTAAGTTTGAGCAGGTCAGAAACCAGATTGTAGAGGATCTAGGAGAGAGTAAGAGGTAAGAAAATGGAGAAAACGAGTGAATACAAGGCGCTGAAGGAGTTTACAGGCAAAAAGGAAGAGCGAGACAGGGTGATAATTAGAGAGACAGGTAGGGTCAAGCTTGATGTCTTTGAGTAAGGATATAACTGCTGTGTGCTTCAAGGAGGTGGGAAAGGTAGAAGTTGAGGGAAGAGTTGAAAATATGTGTGAGTGAAGGGAATAGATTGAGGAGATGGGAGGGAATGGAATATAGAGAGCAAGTGGTAGAGGGGGAAGAGGAGATCAGCAGCAACAAATCCTCATCTGTTATAGTGGAAAAAGATTCAGGGAAGGCAGAAGGAGAGTTTGGAAGATGTGCAGAATAGCAAGAGAATACAGAGGGGGTGTCTTGACCAAGGGAATTCACCTTTGATTTACAACAATGTCCCCTGGGGAAATGGAGGAAGAAAATTAGGTAATAGATGGTGGTCTGAGTAGAGTGTCAAAGACAGAGAAGAGTATTTAAAGATATCAAACTTGTTGTGTTTTAATAAACAAATGTTGCTCTTTTTTTGGATTTTGTTTAACTTTGCAAATATGGTAAAACTTCTATTTTCGCTAATTTAAAAAAAAAAAAAAAAAGAAGTCACGGGAGAATTGTGCCCTTGCACATCAGGATGATATAACTCTGCGATTGTTTTAGGAACCTTTAATGTTTTTGCCTGGAATATTATTTCTTTTTGAGTTCACAAATTTTTGTGAACATTTCAACATATCTCTACTCTCTTTCCGACTTCAGTCCAGATTAACTTCTTGACTTTCTCAGAATCGTATTCTTTACATTTTGTTTGTGTACATACAATTCAGAACCCCATGAAATATTGCCACAATTTGATTCAGCTAAGTAATTTGTTTGGTTAAATAAATAGCTTTAAACAAAATAGTTATTGGCTGAACTTTTGGTAGGGCACCAGAGAGCCAACACGAGGGAAACCTGTATATTTTTCCACAAACCCTGATTAAAGAGTTGTGGAAACATATTTCTGAAGTATATGGAGAAAGTAATCTCTAACCATTAGCAGAATAGGGCATCGAAAGCCCAGAGGCAGGAAAGAAGCAAGTGCAAGAGGGACACACCCAAGTTGGTGGATGCACCTGATCCCTATCCTGCTGAGGAGTCAGAAGACAACTATAACTAGCCAGCAAGTCGAGGACAACCACATGCTGAACTGTTTAAAGCAATATCTTAGGAAATTATGCAGAGAGTAGACTGGACAAACTGTATAAATCTATGGAGGACATTAAGGGCCGAATTCTCAGATGTCTGGTAACTCAGGGTTTATAATGTCACGTTACCAAACCAGTAACTGGCATTATTTTATCTGAGGTAAACGCATATTCATAAAACTAATTATATGGAAATGTAATGTAATAAACTTGCATATTCCCTATGTATCTCAGGTGTGTTCAGTTTTTTTCACAGGTATCTGATGAGATTATACAGTAAGTAACTCTTGGTATTTTAAAAATGAAGAACCTCTTCTATGTATGACACAGTAACTAACATTGCGTTAACCTTAAAAGAACTATGTCTATGTCTTTTGTCTAAATTTAGCATAGGTTGAACTTGATGGACGTACGTCTTTTTTCAACCTCATCTACTATGTAACTATGTAAATATGTAACTATGTGGACAGGCATTGGAGCAAAGATTATTTGATGTAGAAAATGACAACAGTGCTATCTGAGTGCATATAGAAACACTAGAAAAGAAAAATATCTCCATGGAACACAAACTAGAACATTTGAAGAATTATTGAAGAAGAAATAACATCAGAATAATAGGGATTTAAGAACCCATGAATCAAAACCGACTTCTACAGTTCTGCACAAAATGGCTCCCCAAAAATGTGGGACTGTCTGAGGAAAAAAACCTTGTTGGTGGTAGAACAGGCCCACAGACTACGTACCCAGAAGTAATACAACTTTGAAAGACCCAGGTCCAGTTCTTGCAAATATCCTGAACTTTGTAAATAAAATTAAAAAAAACTAAGGGCCTCATGCAGTAAGCGCCGATAAGCCGGTTATCGCCATTTTTTCGACAAATTTGCCCTCCCGATTCAGTAAGCGCCGATAAGTGGGAAAAATCGGCAATTTTTATTGCCGATAAAAATTTATCGGCAGCCGGGTGCAGATAAGCCACTTATCGGCACTTTTTGAACTCGGCTGAATTCAGGTAGCCCCGATCAGCTTTTCGCTGCTGATCGGCACTCCAGAATGGAGAGTTTTTCGGCAATTCGTCCCGCCAACTAAAGTTGGCAAGTTGGTGGAGGAGAAGCATCGGCAAGGGCGACACTTAGAAAAAATCAGGCCTTTTTCCTGCCTGTGACTGATGCCGGGGGTCTCCGGAGCTGATACCAGCACCAGAGCCCCCCGGCATGCATCCGAGGCAGGAAAAATTCATGTAAAGCCCACTTCATTACCTTAGCGGCTAACCGCTAAGGCAATGAGGGGGTTAACCCACCGTGCCAGCTTTATTGTGGGTAGCGGCGGTGGGTGAATGGGGTATTTGGACCTTGTTTTTTGTTTAGGGCTTGCGGGGGGGTTGCGGATGCACTTAACCCCTTCACGACCGTAGCAGTTAATACTGCTACGGTCATGAAGGGGTTAAGCCCTCCCGCTACCCACCCGCAAGCCCTAAACAACCACCGTTGTAGCTAACACCCCGTTCACCCACACCCGCTACCCACAATAAAAAATAATCACACACACCAGCCCCATACTAAATAAATAAATAAATATATCTACATAAATAAATAAATAAATGAATATAAATAAATAAATAAATATATATAGATATATACATATATCTATATATAAATAAATAAATATAGATATAAATATATATATATATATATATATATATATATATATATATATATATATATATATATATATATATATATATATATAGATATAGATATAGATATGTATATATATATATATATATATATATATATATATATATATATATATATAACCCCAACAACCCCTAACATACACATATATGCACATCAATGATACTATAGGCCGGCGGGGGCCCTCGGGTGTTACCCGCAGGCCTGCAGTACCAATTATGTGCCCCCTCCAAATTAATGTCAAAACACATACATACTTATAAAGAAATAACCCCCCCCTATTAACACATACAGTATAGTAATGGCCACAATTACTATTATCCACAAATGGATAATAGTGAATGTGCCCATTTTAAATACATAAGCACCAATAAATACATTAAATACATATGGTACTCACCCATGTCTGGCTGCCATGATGAAGGCCATCCTCACCTTCATCCTGCCCATGCCCCATCCACGGCAGCAAAACAGACACAAGAATGAAAACATCCAATGTAATGTCCCCTAACCCCTTAATCACCATAGCGATTATTAACCGCTACAGTCATTAAGGGGTTAACCCACCCTCACCCACCACTCGGGGCACCTACATACCCTCCCACACTAACCCCCCACCCCGTGAGGCCTAACCACCCTCACCCACTACCCACAAGGGAGGCCTACCCACATTCTGTTGGGACCAATACCCCCTCCCCCCACCCCCAGTACCCACAATAAAAACATTACACTGCCCCACAATAAACATTATTCTATTTATTAAATACATAACCCACCCCCTGTGCCTCCCCATAAATACATGATTTATCCTTTTACATACAGGGCTCATACCCCAGCCCCACGCGAGTCCCCGGTGGGCTGGCGGGGCACCTGACACACCTACAGGGTACCAGCAACTTTTTTCACACAGGTTCTGGAGGCCTGTTGGTGGGTCCCGCCAAGCGCCATGGCCCCCAGGTGGTCTCCTTGGGACACCGTGGGCCACAATTGTGTACCCACTGTAGGCCCGCGGATGTCTGGGAGCCCCGGGTCAGACCCACAGGTGTCTGCGGGACCTCGGGTGGTTCCCACGGGGGTCTGGGGAACTCACGAGTGCTCACTATGGGTCCACGGTGCCCTCACAGATGTGGGACCACCGCTTCATCTCCGCATGTGTCACCTATGGAACCACCAGCCTGATACCCGTGAGATACCCAAGGAGACCGCAGGTGGTCTCCAGAGGTCTCACGCAGAACCAAGGAACCAACCCTGAATGTAAAAAAATAAACCTGACCTATACATTCAATACATACACCACCCCCATCCCCCCCCCAACACCTACAGTACAATAATGTGCAAAATAACTATTATCCAGATAGGGATAATAGATTATTTGCCCATTATTAAACACATTAACTAGCATATTAAAATAAATAAAGTACTACTGACCTCATCAATAAAAATACATAGCCAATACATAGCCAATACATTGCAATTACATTCAGAGATCAATTAACCCCTTAAATACCTTATCAGATAATAACCGCAAAGGTAATTAAGGGGTTAAGCCACACTGGCCCGATACCCACCCTTCACCCATTCATTTGTACAGTGGCTTCATCATGCAACTATATATATATATATATATATATATACAGATATATACAGATATGATGAACCAATATACAAATAAATGTAGAAGGGTTAACAAAAACATGCTGTACTCCAAATAACACTTCTCTATACAGACACACTAAAATAAAATAAATTACCTTTAATAATCCAATCTGATCTTCCAATCAAAATACTCAAATGCCAATCAAAAATGTCAAATGACAATCAAAACATTGCAATTACATTTTAGATATGATGCATACAATGTATGCACCATATACATTCTGCAAATTAATGTTAACAATAACATATTCAAAACAAAAGACCAATACATCCAAACAAGTATACTATTTAAACCAATCCAGTAAACATAAATCAATTAGCATTCATTAATTACATCCCTAAAGCATTTACATTCCATCCCTAACAATTAAACAATTAACTAATTCAAGCGTTGAACAGAACAAGTTATCCTGAGAAAAAATATAAGTACCAACAAGAATACAATATACAAAAACAAGCCTCACCCTGACCTAAAGTACACCATACAATAGCAACAATTACATCTATCTAATTTTACAATACATTATACACACATTTATGCAAAGCAGCATAGCCAAATTAATTTAAAACACAGCAAATCAAGCTTTTAAAACAACATAATTTCTTACCCTGTATGTATATATCGATCTAGACATACATACATACATACATACATACATACATACATACATACAGTGGCAAGAAATGATATACCAAAAATAAATAAATACACGTTAAAAAAGCTTTTACAAAAAATTAACAAGTTAAATAAAATGCATTTCTTTAGTTCACTTACCATTACTTGACCCACTCACCGACTCCCGTTGAACAGCTTACTCTCGAACCAATCCACCAGGCACAGAAACCCATAAAATAACAAACCATAAAATAATAAACATTAAAATAAAAATCCAAAACAATCCACGGGTCTTCTATTTGTAATCTATCTTCATCTGTATTCTTCTTTCTTCTATCTGCGGCTCTCTTCTGGGGTCTTCATGTCTTCTACGGCCACGCCCTGGCCTTCTTCTTCTGGAGGAGATCCTTCCTCCTCGGCGTATTGCTTCAAAATAAGACGACATAGGCTTTTAAAGGCCTACGACGTCACATTTTCGTCATGGTTCGCACGGCCCTGATTGGGCCGTGAAAACCATGTGTTTTGGCCGAGAAAAAAAAAATGATGACGTCACTTAAAGACAATCAGAATGGCTTTGCTTCAATTGCCTTTAAGATGACGTCATTAAAAGAAACATGGCCGTCCTCACATGGTACGGTAGCCAATCAGAGCGTGGGAAGTCTATCCCTACTCTGATTGGCTCTAGTACCATGTGACAGGCTTTCAATGACGCCACATCCGATCTCCACCAAGCCTCTGTCACATGGTATACGGCCATGTTTCTACGCCAAGGCGTACCAATAGTATGATACTCTGGCAGCAGATCCAGCGCATCTGACAGCCTTCCGCACTCCTCATCCGAGGACTCCAGCTTGGCATTCGGGCGGGGCATCCCGGTAGGGGATCGCCGATGTGCCCCTCTCTTGTCACCCCGTCGATGACTGGATTTCTCTTTCTTGAGAACCGGGCCCGGTCCTTGTTCTTCGGGACCTGTATTTTCTCGCCATAATGCACCCGGAAGCTCAGCGGCCAACATAGGGACATCTTCCTTGGCTTCCACGGCGTGCACCGGCACAAAAGTCGGCATGGGCCACAGATACTGCAGTCCACAATGAGGGAATCGGGCCGCAGTGCCCACGGCTCCGCCCGGCAGTCTGCACTGCAGGCAGAGACACGCCACCATCTCCACACCCTCTACCCGGAGGATCAGGAAGCCTCCTGGAGCCGAGTAGGGATGTGTTGTAATCAACCTGCTCAGAGACACCAGCCACATTCACCAGTGGAGGGACTCGCTTCAGAAGTCTGTACTGGTCAATGGCTCTTCGCAACTGGAGTGCAGGGGCTGGTTTGGCAACCCCCCCCCCTCCTACCTTCTCCATCTGCATCCGGTGGAACTGCAAACCACTCCCCCTGGTTGAAACTAGGGGAGGTCTCGTAGACTTGTAGGCTGACCCAGCACAGGGGCGGAGTGAGTCATAGGCCATGAGGGCGCGGCTCCAGCTTTCGCGCCAAACTCCCCAACAGGGTGGGGTTTTCTCGTTGGCGCCAATCCTGGCCAACACTCAGCAAACTGCAAAGTTGCAAGACTTTCTGCAGCTGGCCCACGCAGTGTCCCGGGAACGTGGAACCGCCATCTTGGTTCGTATTATCTTTTTGCATCACATTTGAGGTAGTGTTTGGTTGTTTGTGTATCGAATGATAAGCAAGTCCATTTCGTTCCTCCCATCTAGCAACACTGTTGTCCTCACTATCCTCGGGGTTACTATCCCGAGAGCATAGACAGGACAGACACGGTGAAGCCACGGCTTTCACGCCAGTCATAAAAGGCTCAAAAAAGTCTCTTCTGTAGCTTGTTCTTCATACTCGCACAGAACAGGTGCGATCTCTTCGATTGTCCGCCATCCTGGACATTCTGCGCTTTGCAGATCCTCCATTCTTGCGGTTCTTTCTCGATCACTGAATACTGGATTCTTGTACATGGAGCTCCGCACTGGGGGGCAGCAACCACATCGATACAATAAAAAATGCCTTGTGCACCACATTGTGTACCTAACGTAGATCTGACTCGTGTTTGCACTACCTCAGGCTAGGCTCACTCTCTCTGTGTCTACTGTATCTCTTTCCTCCCAGTCTGTGCTCCTCTTGGTAAGTGGTGTGGAATGGAGACTAGAGTACTCTGGCTTCTCCATGCAGTACTTGGGCGTCTACCTACTGTTGGCTAGACTAGCGCGGACCCTTCCAGAATTCCTGCCCTAAGTTACCAGTTTACCCCTTCAGGCGTCCCCCACCAGTGCTACCTCAAGGTGACTAAAACAGCAATAGCCACCCTCTCCAGACCTACTAACCCCTAGCAGGATCCCAAGGCGTCTGTGCGTTCTGCAGCTCCAGCAGCTCCCCGACTACCCCTGGCTCTGTCCCACGCAGCACAAAGTGGCAGCAGATACTCTCCCTGTTTCCTAGTGTGCCTAGCAAAAGCCTGTCCTGTTGACAGGTATCTCAGCAGCGCCTCCAAATGTAACGGGTATTCCCTCCTGTCTGACCCACCCAATCTCACATTGGCCCGTGCGGTCTAACCGGTTCCCATTACGTGATCGTGTATGGTGGTGCACCTGCAAGTAACAGGACTCCTGAGTCTCCCGCTTGATGGTATTCGGGGATGTCATCAGGAACAGGTAGCTGAGGTAGTGGGTGCGAGTCCAACTAACATCATGTGCAGCGCCTCCACCTCATTAGTATCTATGCTTCCGCAGGGAGATGATCCTGGTGAGGAACTCCTTCTCGGTGGTGACTGCCACTGTAGACTAATCTCCCACTCACACAGTGGGGGTATCTTTAACAAGGGCATCTTTATTGATGATCTGGATGTAGTAGACTGCCCCATGCAGCTTCCAGCTCTAGCCGCACATTTCTCTGTGCTGTCCCTTTGCCAGGTACGCCCTCCCTTATTGGAGTGGGATCCCCTCTCCTCTTACGGAGATCACCCCTGTGTCAGGTCCCTGGACACAGTGTGGCCTTGACAGGCTTGATCGGTTAACTCGTGCCACTAGTTACAGCACTAGGGTCACAAAGCTATCCTGCAATCCCTTTCACAGGAGCCAAACACTTTAGCAACAACAACTCTTAACTGACAGTGTTGTGCCTTATATACCTCAGGGGGCAGGCACATGCTCTGATGTCACTATCCAGGGACTCAGAGAATGCAGCCACTCCCATCCATACATAGTGCACCTCACCAGGGTGTGAGGGAAAACCTCCATAACTACTGCTGGCATTCCTGTACTTACCAGGGTTTACTGCCAACAGGGAAAATGTCTGCAGTCCATTATTATGCATGGCTACATACTCCCCCTGGTGAATCCCCACCGTCCCGGCTGGGACCTAAATTTGGTGTACCTTGCGCCAGGAAACACTGCAAAAGAACACACAAATAAAGTTTCAAACATCATTACATTCCCATAATAATGTCATAATATTACGCTCACTGACCTTGCAGGGAGCGCTAGACTAATCACAGACTCTATCTATTCAGGTCATCTAATAATAGTGTCTAGGGTCTGGCTTCTTCACCTCTCTTCCCGCTGCATCGGTTACTGTGACGCTATACTCCCGGGGCAGGCCTCATTCATTGCAGTACCACTTTATGCATGTAGATACTGCGCCCGATCTTCCAAACCCTCATCAGTTGGGAAACCCTCTGTTCAGCCTGAATTCCCTCAATAGCACCTCCCTTGCTGACAATATATGTAAGGAATTGGGGGCCACGTCCCTTGCGGCATGACCCCTCCTTACCCACTACCAGTACTGCAGCGGCTGCTGCCCCTGCCCCCCGTCGCTACCCATGCCGCCGCCCAGTGCATACCTTGAACTCTGCCATCGCCATCTTGGATTCTGGCACTGGTGTTACAGACCCTCAGCTGGGCTCTACTATTTCCTGGTCTCTCAGCCACTCACGAGCAGCTCCTCGACACGCCTCCGCCATGCCCCTCGTCCGGATTGGTCACTGTCGCTTTAAATATCCGGCTGTGACTTCACTTCCTTGCTCTGCATAGCTCCTTGCTTCCTGTGTAGCCTGGAAACTGTGTCGTGCTCCTGTTTGTCTTTTCTCCTACAGATTTGAACCGGCTTGTCTGACTTACCCCTCTGGCTCCCGACTTCAGCTTACCCATCACGATTCTTACCTCTTAGACCCTTGGACACGGAAACGGATTTAACTACGGAACTCTCTATACTCCTGTACTCGGCAAGTACAACGACTATTCTAAATCTTAAACCAGGCCTGGCCACGCTACAACCACATCCCGGACCCGCTCCCTCTGCTGTCGGTGTGTATTTTCAACATCCCACCTCAGTACAGGGGACTGGCCTGGTCTATGGGCTGCACAGCGTGACATTATGCAGAGCCCAACAGAAACAGACCTGACTGAGGTGGGCCAACTAATCAGGGGACTTGCGCAATTCATTGGTACTTTGGGAACTCAGATCACAAGCCTGGTACAACAGCTTTCCCAGCTTTCACTACAGCCTATTCCGGCCCCAGCCGCGCAGGGTGGCGACCGGCCATCAGAACTCAGGATTCCCACGCCTAAAGCATATGCGGGTGACCCTCTAGCCTGTCGTGGTTTTTTGAATCAATGTGAAATACAATTTGAGATTTCTCCCAGCCTGTTCCCCACCGGACGCACCAAGGTAGCCTATGTTTACTCTCTTTTAACAGGGGACGCCTTGGCGTGGGCCTCTCCCATCTGGGAGTTGCGTGCGGAAACCACCCAGGATTACCAGCTCTTCCGCCAAGAATTCCAGCAGGTATTTGATATTCCTGCCCGCAGAGATACTGCCGCTGCTTCTCTTGTTCAATTGTCTCAAGGTCGTAGGTCCGTAGCCAAATATGCATTGGAATTCCGGACTGTCGCGGCGGAAACACATTGGAACCAAGAAGCCCTTATTGCTGTGTTTTGGCAAGGTTTGTCCGACTCTGTAAAGGATGAACTTGCAGTTCAGCCCAGGCCCCAGGGATTGGAGGAATTGATCGCACTATGCATACGAGTGGACCAGCGCCTTCAACAGCGCCGTCATGAACGCCAGCGTCCCAGAATTTTCTCTTCTGACCCTATTCTTCCCAGATCCTTCCCAGCTATTCGTCCTGTTCTAGGCACTGTGGAACCCATGCAGATTGCCAGTCAAGAGTTCCATAATACCGACAGGACTGCCGATAGAACCCCTGACTGGACTGCCGAAAGGGCTCGTCGCCGGAATGAGGGCCTTTGCTACTACTGTGGATCTCCTGAATATACGGTCCGTTTTTGTCCTTTAAGGCCCAAAGAACAAACACAACCAATGGGGCAAGAGGGACTCATTTTGGGGTCAATAACTTCTCACCCTATCTCTGAAGAGGAACTCCCTAAGAGAATTATGCTTCCAGTCTCGCTTGAAGGTCCGAATTTTCGCGTAACCACAGCCGCTTTTCTTGATTCAGGATCCGGTGGTAACTTTGTGGATCAAGATTTTGCTACTCTTAACAAGATTCCGGTCATCGCTAAGAAATCGCCGATTGGTCTCGAGGCTATTGATGGTCGTCCTTTGCAACCTGCCTTCATCACGTTAGAGACTCTTCCTCTCACCCTTTCTGCCGGTACTCATACCGAAATCATATCCTTTGACGTGATGCACTCTCCTGCCGTTCCAGTTATCCTAGGATTACCCTGGCTACAGCAGCACAACCCACGCATTGATTGGAGGGATGGCAAGACAATTCAGTGGGAGCCAGAGTCAGACACCTCACCATTGCCGGTCATTTCTCCTACCACAGTCCTCGCAGGAGTGTATACGCCCCTGGCTAATGATTCCGCTCTTCCTGAAGCATATGCGGATTTCATCGACGTGTTTAGTAAGACACAATCGGAGGTTCTACCTCCTCACAGACCTTATGATTGTCCCATTAATCTGGTTCCCGGCGCTGTTCTTCCAAAATGTAAGTCCTACCCCTTGTCTCTCCCTGAAACTGAAGCCATGGCAGCATACATCAAAGAAAACCTTGAAAAAGGATTCATTCATAATTCTTCGTTCCCCGCTGGTGCCGGTTTCTTTTTTGTCAAAAAGAAAGATGGATACCTGAGACCATGCATTGATTACCGAGGGCTCAATCTCATCACAGTCAAGAATCGATACCCCCTTCCGCTGATCTCCAAACTTTTTGATAGGCTTCAAGGGGCAAAAAAAATTTCCAAGCTAGACCTCCGAGGAGCTTACAATCTTGTTCGCATCCAAGAAGGCGATGAATGGAAGACTGCCTTCAATACCAGAAGCGGCCACTACGAATATCTTGTAATGCCCTTCGGCTTATGCAATGCTCCTGCTGTTTTTCAGGATTTCATGAATGATGTCTTCAGTGATGTTCTCAATTCTTTCATAATCGTCTATCTGGACGATATCCTAATTTTTTCTAAAAATCTTCAAGATCATGTCCAGCATACCAGGCTCGTTCTCGCTCGCCTTCGTGTCAATAATCTCTACGCTAAGCTCGAGAAATGTCTTTTTCATCAAACCTCTACTGCCTTCTTAGGCTATATAATTTCAGATAAAGGATTTTCAATGGACCCTGAAAAACTTAAGGCTGTTTTGGATTGGCCTCAACCCAACTCTCTCAAAGCCATCTAGCGTTTTTTGGGCTTCTCCAATTACTATAGGAAATTCATCCGAAATTTTTCCACCACTGTGGCTCCCATTACGGCCCTCACCAAGAAGGGAGCTGACCCGTCTGTATGGCCTCCGCAGGCCGTCTCGTCCTTCGAAACCCTGAAACAAGCTTTCGTCTCGGCACCCATCCTGCGACATCCCGATGTTAGTCTTCCTTTTACTTTAGAAGTTGATGCGTCTGATTGTGGTGCAGGCGCCATCCTGTCCCAGAGATTCTTCCCTCTAGATAAGCTTCATCCATGCGGTTTTTTTTCAAAGAAGTTTTCGCCCGCTGAAAAGAACTATGATGTTGGCAATAGAGAGCTCTTGGCTATCAAGATGGCCTTACAGGAATGGCGACATCTCCTGGAAGGTTCCCGCGAACATATTTCTATATTGACCGACCATAAAAACCTTCTGTATATCGAAAATGCACGTCGTCTGGGGTCTCGTCAAGCTCGCTGGGCACTATTTTTCTCAAGATTTAATTATACTCTGTCCTATATTCCTGGTTCTAAGAACACAAAAGCTGATGCCTTGTCCCGACAATTTTCTCCGGAGGAAAGATCCAAAGAGACCCCTGAAACTATCGTACCCTCTAAGTTTATAATTTCCGCCAACTCATTTGATATTCTCGAAAAGATCGTTGAAGCTCAAAAACAAATTCCGAGTGGTCTAGAGGTACCGGAAGGGACTCTTTATGCCGCACCCAGGTTTCATCAAAAGATATTCGAATGGGGCCACTCTGTCCGTTCAGCCGGCCATCACGGCTTCAAAAGAACTTTGGATCTTATCAAGCGTACTTTTTGGTGGCCTAATATGGCAAAGATGGTTCATGAATTTACTAGTGCTTGTCCAGTATGCGCACAAAACAAGACTCTTCATCAAAGACCCTCAGGCTTGCTCATGCCCTTGCCAGTACCCGAACGTCCATGGTCACATATTTCAATGGATTTCATTGTGGATCTACCCCCTTCCAGAGGGATGAATACCATTTTGGTCATCATTGACCGTTTTTCTAAACAGGCCCACTTTGTTCCACTCAAAGGACTTCCCTCCTCGCCCACCCTAGCTGATATCTTCACCAAGGAGGTGTTTCGCATCCATGGAATACCTACATCCATAGTCTCGGACCGAGGCACGCAATTTATATCGAAATTTTGGCGGTCTTTCTCCAAGAGGCTTGGCATGGCGCTATCCTTCTCGTCAGGCTATCACCCCCAGACTAATGGGCAAACAGAAAGACTAAATCAAACGCTGGAACAATACCTGCGATGTTTTATTTCCGATTCCCAGGATAATTGGGTTGACCTGCTACCTTGGGCAGAATTTGCAACCAATTCACTTCGTAATGAATCCACGCATGAAACCCCGTTCTTCATGAATTATGGTTTCCACCCAAGTCGACTGCCAATCTCAAACATTCCGATAGGAGTGCCGGCGGCTGATGAACGGGTAACTACTCTTCAGAAGTCATGGATCAAGATTCAGTCCGCGCTTCTTAGCGCCGCTCAGAAATTCAAGTCTCAGGCAGACCAACGTCATCAACAGGCCCCTAATTACAAGCCAGGGGACCGAGTTTGGCTTTCATCTAAGAATATCAAGTTGAAGTCTCCGACCCCGAAATTAGCACCTCGATTCTTAGGGCCTTTTCTGATCCAGGAACAAATTAATCCTGTGGCATTTCGTCTGCAACTTCCGTCTTCCATGAGGATTCCAAACGTATTCCACGTTTCCCTGCTCAAGCCATTCGTCCAGAGCAAACAGTTCCCTGCTAAGACCCATAGACCCAAACCAGTCACGGTCCAAGGACAACCTGAATTCGAAATCCAGACAATCATGGATTCTCGTGTATCCAGAGGAAAGATACAATTCCTTGTTCACTGGAAGGGTTATGGCCCAGAGGAACGCTCTTGGGTACCCAAGGAGGACATCCATGCTCCAGTTCTCTTGGACCGCTTCCACAAGAAATTTCCGCAGAAGCCTTGGATGGATCGTCCTGAGGTCGATCCTGAAGGGGGGGTACTGTAAGGAATCGGGGGCCACGTCCCTTGCGGCATGACCCCTCCTTACCCACTACCAGTACTGCAGCGGCTGCTGCCTCTGCCCCCCGTCGCTACCCATGCCGCCGCCCAGTGCATACCTTGAACTCTGCCGTCGCCATCTTGGATTCTGGCACTGGTGTTACAGACCCTCAGCTGGGCTCTACTATTTCCTGGTCTCTCAGCCACTCACGAGCAGCTCCTCGACACGCCTCTCGTCCGGATTGGTCACTGTCGCTTTAAATATCCGGCTGTGACTTCACTTCCTTGCTCTGCATAGCTAATTGCTTCCTGTGTAGCCTGGAAACTGTGTCGTGCTCCTGTTTGTCTTTTCTCCTACAGATTTGAACCGGCTTGTCTGACTTACCCCTCTGGCTCCCGACTTCAGCTTACCCATCACGATTCTTACCTCTTAGACCCTTGGACACGGAAACGGATTTAACTACGGAACTCTCTATACTCCTGTACTCGGCAAGTACAACGACTATTCTAAATCTTAAACCAGGCCTGGCCACGCTACAACCACATCCCGGACCCGCTCCCTCTGCTGTCGGTGTGTATATTCAACATCCCACTTCAGTACAGGGGACTGGCCTGGTCTATGGGCTGCACAGCGTGACAATATAGTACTCAATGTCAGCCCGGAGCCACCGTTCCCGGTTATCTTCTATCTCCCTCATCAGAGGTTCGGGGACATAAGGGTACTCAAGCCCATGAGACCACTTACACTACCGACACGCTTTATTGCGCATCGGCCAGATCCGCAAGCCGGGAGATTTCCCGGCTTGCTAGTGGCCGCCCCTCGGCGTGCCGCGCGTCACCGACGCGCGGTCACGCGTCTTCGGGAGCCTGCGCCCCCGAAACGCGCGTCCAGGGCTCCCCGAGGGAGCCCTGGTGTCCCGCGATGTGGGGGACGGCGGCAGGGGGTCCCGGGGGACCCGGCGGACCCAGCAGCGGTAGGGAGAGCGCCCCGATCGGAGGGCGCTCTTCCGCTGCTTCGGCGCGCGCCCGTCACCCTCGGGCGCGCGCCAGGCTACTGCTGCGGCCAAGAATGGGCAAATGCTCGAATAAACTTGGCCGCAGCAGTATACTTAGCCGCGATAGCTCGCTCGGCCCGGCAGGCCCGGGTCAACTTAGCGTTTCCCGCCCTCCTCGGCAACACCCATGACAGGGGCTTGTCTGGTTCCACGGGATCCTCTAATCCCTCGGGACCCTTGGGCGTAATTAAACCTCGCTTAATCTTACTCCACTTTACTCGTAACTCCTTGAGATAAGAATCATCATTGAACTCCCCTGTAGCCCACCAATGATCCACCACCCCATCCCTCTCTAGAATGAATCGGGTGTGGTCAAGCCACGCTACATATCCCTCATACAGAGGCGCCCACCATCTAGTCTCCCTGAGCTTCTCTTGCCCAGATTCTAGGGACTCCTCTTCCTCGGGCCCACCCGAAGATACCCCCGAAGTACCCTCAGATGGTGCAGCAATTCCCCGGCGCTGTGACTTATTCCCAATGGTGACACTCAACGCACTAGGACAGTCACTAGACACTGACACTTGTTGGGAAATCCTCCCCCCTCCCACCGATGCATCATCCGATGATCCCCAGTCCAGGCTTTCAGTCCGATTTCGGAAGGCCCCCAGGAATCCCCTGACATCCCTAGGCTAGAAGTTGACCCAAACGTGAAAACGACTGGGGCAGGGACTTTATCTAAGGCCTTGGGGCTAACTTTGGGAGTGGACGGGGTTTGGGGACGGGGACGGACAGTAGGTATAGGCAGGGTTACGACCTGCTCCTCGGCAATACCTGGCTCAGCTCCGCTACAAAGTCTCTCCTCTTCACCAGTGCTTGGGCTCTTTACTCTCAGACTCGAGCGCCCATTCCTTCTCACAGTAGTCGATCGGCTTCCGCTGCTTGATCGCAGAGGCGCGATCATTTCCCACTCGACCCCACTCTGGTCACCGGAAATCATCTCCGTGTATGCCCGTGCCTCGCCGCCATCTTGGGTTGGGTCCCCAATCGAGACCTCTTCCTCCACCAGGACATCCGGCAACGCCCTGCTCCGGCGCGATCCCGTCTGGGCCTGGTTCCGCTCTTCGTTAATCACCACCCCCGGAGCCTGCGATAAATACTGCTTTGGCTTACTACTTCGTAGTGTTGGGGTGGATCGACCTCCTTCCGAACCGCTAGTCGCCACGGCCGTGGGACTCCGCTGCTCGGGTTGTCGCGGCACTGGGGACACTCGTCTCCATGTCTCTTATGTCCCCGAACCTCTGATGAGGGAGATAGAAGATAACCGGGAACGGTGGCTCCGGGCTAACATTGAGTACTATATTGTCAGCAAGGGAGGTGCTATTGTGGGAATTCAGGCTGAACAGAGGGTTTCCCAACTGATGAGGGTTTGGAAGATCGGGTGCAGTATCTACATGCATAAAGTGGTGTACTGCAATGAGCGAGGTCTGCCCCGGGAGTATAGCGTCACAGTAACCGATGCAGCGGGAAAAGAGGTGAAGAAGCCAGACCCTAGACACTATTATTAGATGACCTGAATAGATAGAGTCTGTGATTAGTCTAGCGCTCCCTGCTGGTCAGTGAGCGTAACATTATGGCATTATTATGGGAATGTAATGATGTTTGAAACTTTATTTGTGTGTTCTTTTGCAGTGTTTCCTGGCGCAAGGTACACCAAATTTAGGTCCCAGCCGGGACGGTGGGGATTCACCAGGGGGAGTATGTAGCCATGCATAATAATGGACTGCAGACATTTTCCCTGTTGGCAGTAAACCCTGGTAAGTACAGGAATGCCAGCAGTAGTTATGGAGGTTTTCCCTCACACCCTGGTGAGGTGCACTATGTATGGATGGGAGTGGCTGCATGCTCTGAGTCCCTGGATAGTGACATCAGAGCATGTGCCTGCCCCCTGAGGTATATAAGGCACAACACTGTCAGTTAAGAGTTGTTGTTGCTAAAGTGTTTGGCTCCTGTGAAAGGGATTGCAGGATAGCTTTGTGACCCTAGTGCTGTAACTAGTGGCATGAGTTAACCGATCAAGCCTGTCAAGGCCACACTGTGTCCAGGTACCTGGCACAGGGGTGATCTCCCTAAGAGGAGAGGGGATCCCGCTCCAATAAGGGAGGGCGTACCTGGCAAAGGGACAGCACGGAGAAATGTGCGGCTAGAGCTGGAAGCTGCATGGGGCAGTCTACTACATCCAGATCATCAATAAAGATTCCCTTGTTAAAGATACCCCCACTGTGTGAGTGTGAGATTACTCTACAATGGCAGTCACCACCGAGAAGGAGTTCCTCACCAGGACCATCTCCCTGCGGAAGCATAGATCCTTATGAGGTGGAGGCGCTGCACATGATGTTAGTTGGACTCGCACCCACTACCTCAGCTACCTGTTCCTGATGACATCACAGAATACCATCAAGCGGGAGACTCAGGAGTCCTGTTACTTGCAGGGGCACCACCATACACGATCACGTAATGGGGACCGGTTAGACCACACGGGCCAATGTGAGATTGGGTGGGTCAGAAAGGAGGGAATACCCGTTACACTTGTATCTGTTTTGCAGAAGCGGAGGGGGCATGTGCAGGATGAAGATGAGAATGGCCTTCATCGTGGCAGCCAGAAATGTGTGAGTGCTATAAATATTTAATGTATTTATTGTTGTTTATGTATTTTAAATACACAGGGGGTGTATGTTGTTTATTGCAATGTTTATTTGGGGCAAATGTCCCCAATAAACATGCTATTCTGCCTTAACCCCTTCATTGCCTTAGCGGCTATACGCTATGGTAATGAAGCAGCATTTATGTATTTTAATAATATTGTGCGGAATCAGGGGGTCCCCTGAGCTGAACCGCATTGCTTTGTGGCTCAGAGACCCCCTGCTTCCCGAGTTACAGGCCCCGGTTTGGGGCATCGGTTACAGTGTCGCCGCCCTATTTATAGCGGACACGGCGCGAATGGAATGCTATAAAGATGGCGGCGACACTGCCACCCGATGACACATACTGGGGCCTGTAACTCGGGAAGCAGGGGTCCCTGGTCCACAAAGCAACGTGGTTCAGCTCAGGGGACCCCCTGCTCACAGTACACTATTATTATAAATACATTCATGCTGCTTCGTTACCGTAGCACATAGCCGCAAAGGTAAGAAATGAGTGTTTATTTATATATGTGTTTTATTCATAGTGTAGATGTGCAGAGGGTCTCCGGAGCACCCCCTGCTTCCTGAGATACAGGCCCCTTTAGGGGGTGCTGGAATCCATCTGCTTTGTTTACATTCCGCGATCACATGATCGGGACCTTTAAATGCAGAAGGATACCGGCACCCCCTAAAGGTGCCTGTATCTCGGGAAGCAGGGGGTCCCCGGACCTGAAACCAATGCGGTTCATTTCCGGAGACCCCCTGCACATATACACTAGGAGTCAAAGTTGTTTATAAATCATTTATATTTTGCCGATGTTTGCGCTGAGAGAGTGGCTGATCTCTCTCTGCTGCAAACACTTATCGGCAGAAACGGCCTATCGGCAGGTTATCGGGAGCCAGGCTGTTTCGGCACAGGCTCATCGGTAGTTTTGCTTTCGCAGTGATTCGGCAGGTATAGGCATGGATTCGGCCCTTACTGAATACTGCGAGGGCAAATCGCCAAAATAAGGCAACCCTTGGCGATTGCACTTTTTTGGCGCTTACTGCGTAGAGCCCTAAGACATAATAAATCCAGTGATGGCCTTACCTATAAAAATAAAGAAATAAAAGTGTTGATGAATCACATTGAGTACAGTGGCGTAGCTAGACATAGACGGTCCCCTGGGCAAAGCAAAATTCAGGGCCCCATTAATATTAATAGTGAGTGCAATTTTTTTTTCCTCCCCATCCTCTCCCTGATCCTCTTTCTCATCATCTCTGCCCCTTCTCATCATAATAATCATCATCTCTCCTTCTCCTCATCTCTCCCCCTCCTCATCATCTCTCCTCCTCCGTCCTCATCATCGCTCCCCCTCCTCTCCATCTCTCCCCCTCCCTAACTCTCCCACTCCACATCTCTCCCCCTCCGCATCATCTCCCTCTCAAACTTCTCAGCATCATCTCTCCCCTCTCTCCCCCACCATTATCACATCTCTCCCATCATCACCTCTCTCCCCCCTTCATCATCATCATCACCATCACCACCACCATAATCATCATCATCCCCTCTCTCCCCCCACCATGTTCACCTCTCCCCAACCACCATCATCATCATCACCTCTCCCTCTCCCCCAACCATCATCACCTCTCTGTCTCCCCCCACCATCATCACCTCTCTCCCCCCTCCCACCACCATCATCACCTCTCTCTCCCTCCCCCCTACCCCCACCATCATCACTTCTCTCCCCCCTCCTCCCCCTGTGGGTGGTCTGTCATTAAACAGAGGAGCCAGCAGAGAAATCAGCAGCTGTCACACAGCAGAGCAGGACAGCAGGGGAGGAGCGCGATCTAGTGGTCTGACCAGAAGTCATTCTTAATTCCGGTGTCTGCAGCCAGAGCAGGCTCTTCTCCTGCTTTCCTGCTTTGACTGTCACAGCTGATGATTTCTCTGCCGGCTTCTGTTTAATGCCGGGGCCCTCCGCCA
Organism: Ascaphus truei; assembly: GCF_040206685.1. NCBI lineage: Eukaryota > Metazoa > Chordata > Amphibia > Anura > Ascaphidae > Ascaphus > Ascaphus truei. The sequence goes on from NC_134485.1 coordinate 361,146,555, forward strand.
CCACAAAGGTGGGGGGAGAGTGGGGCCCCCAAGAGCACAAGCCCCCGGGCTTTGCCCGGGCTGCCCAGGCTATAGCTACACTCCTGATTGAGTATATCTCCAAGTCACGGGGATCACTACGCTTGAAACCCTAAGGGCTGGGACCCGCTGAGCCCGGCGGCTCGGGCGGCCGCACGCGCGTTCCCCACCAGCAGGGGAATCCTCCCGAGCCGGTCCCAGTCACCCCTGGCTGCACAGCTCACTACACGCTGTGACGTGTCAGCCACCAGGGGATTCAAGTGAATTGTAATCCCAAGCGGCGACGCGTCACGTGGTGTGGCTGTGAGCCAATGAGGAGGGGAGGCTTCGGGGAGCGGGGAAGAGAGTGTGGGGGGAAAGCAGCGATTTTAAATAAACTGCAGCACCAAGGAAGTCCCCCCTGCTCCCTCCCACAGACACTCTCCTCTTGGGTGGGTTCCCCCTTCCAATTCCCCCCTGCTCCGATCCCCTGGGCTCCGATTCACCCCCCACCCACCCCGTGTGTATTTGTGAGTGCCTGTCTGTGTGTGTGTTTGTGTGTGTGCCTGAGTGCGTGTCTGTGTGTGAGGAGTTGAGGGGCTCAGCGACAGCGACTGAGGGGCTGAGGAGTTGAGGGGCTGAACGGCTGACGGGCGGTCCCACCCCTCATGTCATGGCCGCGCCCCCCATGTCATGGACGTGCCCCACCACCCATTTTGGCCACGCCCCCCGCTCGCAAAAATGGTTCCTTTGGACCGGAAAAAGCCCCAAGTGCCTCTCCACGTGCCGCCTGTCTGCAGTGTGGGCGCGTGGTCTGAGGCAGCGGGGCCTTACCCTAAGACTGACGAATTAAAACCAATGCAAAATAAGGGTCAAATAAAGTACATGGTCCTATTGGTATGACAGCTGTTGAGATCAAAGATTATACTTGCTATAAATGTTTATTACTAGTACTCAATAACACAAACAATCGAAACCCGGCCATCACCAAACTACTACACTCTTCCCCTCAATGTTTTAGCAATTGTATGTTTAAGCAATATAAGTGGTTAACCTCATTGTTTCTGTAGATTCTCTTTTCATTCTCCTACCTCATGTTGCATAAGTGCCACAAAATATTACTGCTACCATTTATTCCTCTCCGCCAACCCCCTCCCTTTCCTCTCAGAGTATTGAAAGCTGACATGGGCAATGTGCTTCCTCTCTCTTAAATGTAAGCTCCCTCAAAATAGTGTGCAAATAGGTTCTTTTGTTTCATTGTTATCTTACTTTAAGAAGTTTTGTTCCTTTAATTTCATTTTTCAAAGCAGCAATGTGTTTACTAAGGAAAAACATAAACCTAATCTTAAAAAAGTATGTATAGTGCACCTGGCTGCTTATCCTCTGTTAGTGTGATGGTTTGGGGGGGTTAGGGCTCATTTTTAGTGCCCTTCATGGAGGTGATTGAGACAGTTTGGGAACTGGTTGTTTTTAATCCTTTTCACACACAAATGCACAGGCACGCACATGGGTAAGCATGTACGTGACAATGTGAATAGGCTAAATTTGTTAAAGAATTTTGACCCATTTAAAAAAAACTGAAATGTGACATAGCTCTCATACACAGAGAGATTGGGAGATTGCATAGGTGAATGGATATTTTAAAAGCTTTTTAAAAGAAAAATGGTATGGCAATATTATATAAGAAAAAATGTTTTTCCTGTTTGTTTTTGACCCGCGGGGGCCTCCATAGTCAGTGCGAAGCAGACGCGATCGCAGTTGCACATAGTGCTTCCATCTTCCTGTATGCCGGATGCAGAGACAGTGTCATCTGCGACAGGACGCCTCACTCTGCTACGGCAGTTAACCTGTGACTTGTTTTATGTGAGTGCTTTGTGACTTATTATGCTCCAATAAATACGTTGATTTGTATGCTGACACAATTGCCTCACTTACCTTATACCTCAACCACCATACTGGGGAGGAACCGGGCCATACACGGGCATCACAGAGGGAACTCTCTGCTGGATTTCTGCTCGTGAGTGAATATCTGCATCTAGCCCTGGTGATCGATGTGGATGGGTGTGAAACTCCACAGATACCATTTTAGTTTCTGTACTTACCCTTGGCCGTGTAAGTATTGAATTATTATTTATAATTCCTCATCCCCCCCCCCCCCTCCCTCAAAAGGCTCAGCCTGCTTTTGGGTTTTTCATCTACGATTGTTTTTCCAGTTATCTTGATTGTGTTAAACCCTTGCTCCCCCTGTTTTCCGTTTCTCCTACTGTACTAAGGGTCTTGGATGGTCCCTATCTGGGGTTGAAGCAGAAGGGACTCCCAGGTAATCTTTCATTACATAGAGAGACCTTATTTTGTTGGTAACATTATTTATTTCATTTTATTTCCATTTTTGATTTAGAGCTTAAGGTAAGCGCCTGGTTTTCTGTTCTATAAGAAAAATCTACCTACTCATGAAATATCCAGGTTTCAGGTTGAAAGAGGAGAGATGTTCTGGTAGGACTTAAACTCTATAATGTTCAGTATTCTATATGCAATGTTATGCTTCAAATACTGTACTTATAATGCCACTTTTCAAAATGTGTTTAACCCACAGACAAACAAAATATATAATAATATCATTGTTGGGGTTGACTTTAATTCAGAATATGACTAATATATGGACAGAACTCAATGTTTTAGATCACACCGATCAGACAAAAAGAAATATTTCACTTTTACAAGAAACATTAGGTGTACATGATCCCTGGAAATGTCTCCACCTTGAAGAGCGAGAGAGACTTTATTTTGTATTCCCAAAATCCCATGTACATAATAGCTTTTCAAGAATGTATTATATTCTAGTTCCAAAGATCTTACTGCAACGGACAAAGAACGGTCTAGAGATAAATAATGGGTCTGGTAAGAAATGTGGAGAATCCATTCTTTTTTTTTTTTTACATTAAAATGAACATTTTAGAAACTACTTGGCTAATTAATTGGAAAACTTCATGGTTGACAATAAAATTGACAAAGCCCCAACCTTTTATCGGAAACCTCTGAAGTAGTAATCCTTGAACACATCAGATTCAAAAATAAAAACGGACTGAGAATTTAGGGAAGCTTCAATCTCACAAAATCCAATCAAATATTTAATAATTACCTTTAAAATGTCAAGAAAGAAAAATATATTAGAACAAAAAATATTTGCAAAATGATTCTGCATAAAAAGGAAGAATCTAACAGCACCTCCAAAAAATACTAGTTGCCCAAATATGAACATAAAGCCATCAGATTAATGATCAACCGCCTAAATTTCCCAACCTCAAAAAAAACATCTCTGTAAAATGCAAGGTTGAATCAATATTTATCAATCAAATAAAAATCTGCAATATATTAAAATAATTTAACCAAGATCTTTATAATTTTGTTATATATATATATTGTGTTACCTATGCTATAAAAGTAACTATAATATAAAAATATATCAATAAAAATACTGAACAATAAGAAAAAAATATATACGTATGATAAATTAAAATTAAAACAAAATCCCACATATGACTATTTCTGTTTCTTGGTTCTCTGCTGTTCGACCACAAGGCTGCTGATTTCTATCCACCAGCCAATGACATCCTCCACCCCATCCACATCCATCCAACCGTATTCCGATTCAAGCTTCCCAGTGGCACAATGAGACAGAAATAAAAGATTAAGGGGGTCATGTACTAAGCTCCGTTAAGTCGTTTTTAGAGCGCAAAGTGCTCTTAGAACGTGATGTTGCGCTGAACATGATGCACTAAGCCACGCAAACAGGCACTTTGCGCTCTAAAACTGACTTTTTTCAGGAAATTTTTCTAAGTCCAACTTTGCTCGTTCGTTACCCTGTTTGCGTTAAATTCTGCCCTTAAGCGGGATGCACTGAGCAACGCAACCTTAGCGTACGTGAAAATTGCGTTCAACAGAACACGTCAGCTCAAGGTAGACGCAAAAAAAGCTTGACTTTGAAAAATGTCTTGCTTTACATTTTTGCATGCACAACACCCATACAACAGGCCGGCAGGTGTCCCCGGCTGACCCCGCGGGGGTCCCCGAGGGAGGCTGGGGTTCACGCAGATGTCCCCGGCTGACACCGCGGCCGTCCCGGGGTCCCCGGGGAATAGATATGGATAATAGATTATTTGCCCATTATTAAACACTGCATTAGCATACCTAAATAAAAACAGTAGCCAGCTAATCCAATAAATACAAGCAGTAACAACATCAATAATGAATTAATTAAACCATTAACCAATTAAACCAAATTAATTCCTAAACCAACTCAAAATGAATAGTAACACTAACCAATGAAACCAATAAATTACTACAACATTAAAGAATGTAAACATTAAAAGACAAAGAAATACATTCAAACAATCTCTGAAATAACCATAAAGCGCATTAGCTAACATAATACAACATTAACTACAAACGAACACCAATCGCAAACATTTTATTACATTAAGCAGGAAAAAAACAAACATTCACATCCACATAAGAAATTGACATTAAAAAACCCACCAGCAATACCAAGCCACAAATGCCCCAAATATTGTCATAATAATGTATTAATCTGTCCCCTAAAGTGGTACAGATTAATATATTATCAGTCAATGTGCCTCCCCCAAAAAATCAAAAAACACATCCACTGAAGAAACCTGTAAAAAGAGACATTTACAAACATTCAATATATTACTTACCATTAGAAGCGGTGGCCCTCCGACTCCCGGGGTAACAGGAAGCTCACGTACCTTGAAGGCCTCCAACAGCATCCGATGCCATCCGCCATGCAGATCCGGATCAGGTACCCAAATCTTCTTTTTTCTTTCTTTAATCACCTTCTTCTATCTTCATCTGTCACCATTTCTTGATCTTCTTTATCTTCTATCTTCATCTGTCAATCCAAAAAACCCATGGTAAATCCCAACCGATGTTTTCTCGTCGTCTTCTTGGGCTCAAATGAGGCATCACGGCCTTAAATAGGGCTTGTGACGTCACATTTAGCCTCAAAATGGTTAACAGCCACCTGATTGGCTGTTCAAACCATGTTCCGACATTTTTTTTTTTTACATGACGTCACCTGAAGGGAATGATGCCAGCCAATCAGAATGGCTGTGCTTCATTTGCCTTTAAGATGACGTCACTAAATCCAAGATGGCCAGCGTCACATGGTATTTCAGCCAATCAGAGTGTGGAATTGGTTCCTACGATCTGATTGGCTGAAATACCACGTGACGCCGGCTTCGTGACGTGACGTGTTTCAGTTTGAATGGGACTACCAGGGACCCCCGCTGTGTTAATCCGATGGGCCATTAGTCTGTCTGCAGAAATGTCACAGAAATGTTGCAGCATTACTGGGGTATTGCCCCAGATTTTCTCAGGCAAGTGTTGAGATACTCGTGGCTGCATCAGTACATTGACAGAATTGGAATTTCGAGTTGATTTGAGAATTTATCTCTTTCATTAATTAGTCAACTATAGGAATCTGTCACTATTAATATAGTGAGTTGAAATTTGGAAATATTATTGCAATAACGGAATTGGAACTACAAGTTGATTTGTGAATACATCTATTCCACTAACTAATTAATTGCAATAATCTGTTTATTCATACACTGTTTTTCCCCACATCTTTTCAATGCTTGCAATTCTTGCGTGAGCCTATGCACCGGAGGACAGCCTTCCTTTTTCCTGCTTTCAACAAATATGCAGCAGATATAAATAAGGAGAAAAAAACACGGTTTACTGAAAGTGGATCATTGATTGATAAATTACATTCACAAGAAAAATGTATCCTGGAGAAATCATTTTACTGCTCAACATGGAAAATCACTTTATAATCCACTAATTTTTTTATAAATTATCCTTCCGGTTCTCCAGTCCAGGGCACAACTCCTAAACCTGAATGATATTGGAGTTTCTCCAGATATAAATGCTCCTTGTAATAATTTATCCATAAGGTACCTGAAACGAAAAGATTGAAATGAAATAAGACAATGCAGCTACATATGTTACAAATGTAAAAGTTTTTTGTATTACCTACTTTTTTTTAAATATCTTTCTTTTATTTCTTTACATCATTATGGTAACTGTTGATTGATATAGCAAACCCTGATCTTAATCCATTTTGTATACAGTATAGCCTGTGTTCCCCATGTCCCCTGTTTGTCCCCTTACCTTTCCATAGGAGTACAGCAGCAAGGGATCTGAAAGTTCCAACAGCCTCAGGGTCTGCAGTCCACATGTTGCCAGGCAACCAACAGGATGAGAGATTCTGACAGTTGGGATTCTGACAGTTAAGGGGACTGTTAGTTGGAGCCAGGGCAGACAAGGAGAAGGGAGGGTCTGAGTGTCAGTGGCAATTGCAAAATACAACTCGCCGAGAGGGAGGAGGTGACCGCCCGTCAGGTGGCTTGCCTGACATTGCGCTATGAAACCGAGATGGCTGATACCCATAGGCTGCTGGACGACACGGCTAATGAGAGGGACCGACTGCAGCTGGAGCTGGACAAGGTCTGGGAGGAGCACAGGCAATTGCAGGTCAGAAATAGAGGAAAAGAAACAGATTTAAGCCTTGCGCTGAACCTGCTAAGAAATGTGGAGTCGCGACTCAACGCCAAAGAGGATGAACTGGCAGCGGCACTGAGTGAAAAAAGATATGCAGAAGGACAGCTTCACGACCTGAGGAAGGACCTGGAGTCTGAGCGTGCTGGCCGCAAGTTGGCGGAGAAACAAAAGCGTGACCTGGACGAGATACTCGAGGCCCTAAAGACTGAGCATGTGGCTATGTTGGACACCGCTCAGTTGGAAAATAAGATGAGAAAGACATCACAGGTTATCCAGCAACACTCCCAACGGAGTAAATTAAAGGGACAAGAAAGAAAGGCCCAAGCCTACGAGTCTGCCGACGGTAATAGAGCGGCATCATGGGGTGCACTTAGGGTTGATAAGACCCCCACCCAAATTGAAGTTATAAAGATAAATGAGGTGAAAACCAACACTAAAAATACGCTGATGGAGAAAGGTCCAGAAGCCATCACCACTGAAGCGGAGTTACTGTCTTCACAATTGAAGGCTAAGCTTCAAGGTAGCCCTCTAAGGAAGCTTTTCACTGGATCTGGTTTAAAGAAGCTTTCAGGCAAGAAGCATAAAGGAAAGAAGGAAGAAGAGACAAAGGCAGAGTATGTGACAGAACAAGTACCTGTCTCATTGGAGTCTCGTGATCCTGCAGAGGTAGATGGAGGAGACAGTTCGCCCTCTTCTCCTGATGAGTCTATAGAGACCTCTCCTACAGAAAATGTAATGGGAGACACAGCACAGACTGTTGAAACAGAAGGTGAAGGGGCCACTTCTGATGGAGAAAGAAAGAAGGAAGGCATTACACCATGGGCCTCTTTTAAAAAAATAGTCACCCCTAAAAAGCATGCAAAGCTGCCTTCTGAAAGTGACAAAGAAGATGAGGTTGAAAAAGCAAAGAGTGCTACCATGCCCTCTACTGGTAGTGCTGGTTCTGTTGAAAATCAAGAGGAAGCTAAAGAAAATGGTGAGGAACAAAAGCTGGAAAAGAGCCCGGAAGATAAGAAAAAGGTTGACAGCTCTGTATCATGGGAAGTTTTAATCTGTGTGGGTTCTTCTAAGAAAAGGGCCAGGAAGACTTCTGATTCAGACGAAGAAGTACAAAAAACCTTTGAGGAAGGTCAAAAAACAGAGGGAGAAGCAGGACAAGCACTGGTGAGTGAATACTATGAGCTAACTGAGGTCTTGGCTCTTCTACAGGGTAAGGGAGACTCTGAGCCCAAGAGGAAGAAGGCAGAGATAGCTGATAGACAGCAGGAGGCTTGGGGACATTTGCAAAAGGGGACACAACAAAGGCGGAGCTTCAACCCTAGACTCAGGACGGCACAAGAGAAAGAGGTAGAGAAGGATGAGTGTTCAGGCCCAGATGGCCTGGTAATTACCCAAAAAAGAAAATGCCTAAATTGGAAGGCATGAAAAAAAAAAAGGGGGGAGGGAAGGTCCGACGTCAGACATTTTCGCCAAAAATGCTGGTGCACGGGAATGGTGCACAGGCCGCTCCACAGGACAATGTTTCGCTGGGGAGAGGGATATGTGACAGAGTCACTGACTCAGTAGGCTGGAATAGTGAATGGAGAGACGCTGCAGCCAGTTCACAGAGTGTTAATCTCCTCAGACAGAAGGAAGCACACCTGCAGCCTAATTAAGCAGGAGGCCTGAGAGACTGCAGGTTTAAAAGCAGGAAGTGACACACACACAGGGAGCTTGTTTTTCCAAAGGAAGGTGGAGAGAACTCTCCCGGCTGGGAAGCCGTTGCTGTTGCTCTGGTCCCCAGTCCTGCGAGGAGCTAGGCTGCTGGGACCAGCTGGGACCCCAACCCAGGATAAAGATCTAGATCGCTGTGAGGCTGGACACAGCCTGCTCCCTGGAACCGTGTTCCTGTTTGCTGTTGGAGCTGCAAAACAGATAAGACTTTATTCTTATTATGCTTATTGGTTATCATTTGTGTAGCATGTTTTGGGCATGACCAGATTAGCTGGCTGTCCTGTTAGTAAGGGCTCAAGAAGTGAGTTAGTGTCCCTAACGGGACTAGGCTTTCATTTGCAAGAAAGTAGTTTCTTAAAGGGACAGTGCACCCGTACTTATTTTGGTTGTGGCTAATAAACCACTAGTGTTTAAAGTTTCCCATCGTGTCAAGCGTCTTACTGACCCCGCCGCGAGGCCGTCCTGCCACAATATCAGAATAACAAGTAAAGATCTCTCATGTTATACCTATATCAGAAGGTACTTCAATGCAATGCTGTTGCAAAATCAATTGTTGGATTGAAGCTAGATTATCACTCTATTATATTATAGAGGTGTTTGAATTGTAGCTGTAGGTTTAAATGCAAATTGAGGTATGCAGATAACAGCGATATAATAGACTGCTACAATGATAACCAATTGCTTCTTGCATATATAGGGAGTACCCCAGTACCACAGTGTGTACAGTAATGTGACCACAATAGGCGATAGGGCAGACCATAAGCCACTATCCTAGAGACACAGTCAAAATTCCGTGGAGGAATCTCTCACAAATGGAGATGTCTGTTGGTACAAATCAGTAACCAACACTGCCACAGTATACAAGCCTGCTCGTAGCCGAAACCGGTAGGATGTCGCCACTTGGAGTGACGTCACGAGAGTGACGCCCTACGTTCCCGACGCACGTTTCACGTGTTCACCACGTTTCTTCAGGGGAGGAGGGATAAGAACGTGTCCCCGTCGGTGAATGTTTTATACTCACAAAGGAGTATCTGGTTGGGCTCACTGCCTATGATAGGTGGAGTCTTAACCAATTAGCTACACGCATGTCCTAGGGCGTGGATACTAACATGTGTCCTTAACTCATTGTTTTGCTTATTAGGACTAAACGACATTGTCCATACAAAAGTATGTATGGGCAAGCTAAGTAGGACCAAAGGGGAGGGTTGTTAGTCTGGAGTATTATGCAAGGGTAAGTGTTGGCTAACTCCTGATTCAGATGATAATAAATTTCTCCAAACACATATGTGTGTTGTCTGATTGTAATGCTAAAACCTGTCCTGTTTATTGGTATCGGGTCTCATGCATTCTAGGATGGTTGCACGATTCCATGTGTCGGGTTGTTATTACTAACATTCTAAAGTAGTATAATATTAGATAAATTAAATTAAATGCTAACCTGGCATTGTGCATTCAAATGTATGTAAGGGCAAGCAATGTGCGACTGAAGGGGAGGGTTGTTTGTGTGGAGCATTAGCTAAGGTAAGTATTAGTTATCTCCTGGTTCAGATTGTAATAAATATTTACCAGCACATATGTATGTTGTCTGATTATTATGCTAAAACCTGTCCTGTTTGTTGGTGTCATGTCTCAAACATACTGGGATGGTTGCGAGATTACATATACAAGGGTTATTGTTATTCTCAATCTAAGGTAACATAATATTAAAATAATTAAATGCTATATATATAATGTGCTTATATCTTTAAGAATATTAATAAGTGCATCTCCTAAAACCTTCTAGGATAATTTTATATGCTGGGAACATGCATTGTTGTGCTGGGTGATGGCAAATATGGTTAATAATAATAGTGATACGTGACTGAACTAAAATCCCCTATTAGAGTGTCCTTACTAATAAAATATAGGTGAGGGGTGTAGGATTGTGACTATAATATAATATTAAGTCCTGCCCCTAGCGGACAATGCAGGTCATAATTAAATAAAAACTTACATTATGAGACACCTGCTGGCTGTTGGAGGGAATGGAGACTTGATTTCAGTGCTCCTCTCCCACCGGCACTATTAAAGCAATTACAAGCGGCAAAAGCGTGATTCTACCTGATTACTACACAGCACATCATTTATAAACATCCAGAGATGCCGATTAGCAAAACAGCTCGATCCAAAGGCCAACCGGTTACCACTTTTTTCAAGAAAAATGGAGCGCCCCAGCCGAAAATAAAGAGATCCCTGTGCAGACATCAGACAAGGCCCCTGTTGTGGATCCTCTTATAGAGGAGGAGGGAGATGAAGATATAGTCCGGCGCAAAGACCTAAAAGCATTCTGCGCAGATATGAAGAAGTTCTTCATGACAGAACTTTGGGCGCTTAGAAAGGACCTCGATGCTCTCGGAGAGCGTACTGACTCCATTGAAACCAAAATGGACGAGACAACCACCGCCATAGCTCAAACACACGACCAAGTCACTGCTTTAAATGACAGAGTCAGATTTCTAGAAGATAAGGCAGAGGACGCCGAAAACCGCGACCGGCGGTGCAACATCAGGCTACGGGGGGTCCCTGAAAATATAAATGACCTTGAAGATTTTACCAATAGGTGGCTGGAGCACCTTTTTCCGGATAAACCAGACTCTGAGATACGGCTGGACAGGTGCCATAGAGCTCTGCGCGGGAAACCTCAGAGTGGTGACCCCCCCAGAGATATTGTAGCACGGTTCCACCATTTTCGCACCAAGGAAGAGGTGTGCAGGATTGCACGTGAAGCTAAGACCCTTGAGTTCGAGGAGGTCAAGCTCCAGATATATCAGGACTTAGCCCCTGCCACCTTGAATAAAAGAAAGGCTCTGACTCCAATTACAAAAGTTCTCCGAGAACACAGCATCAGATACAGATGGCTGTTTCCCTGTGCCCTCCTTTCAATTAAAAATGGTGTTGCTCACACTTTAAAAAACCCAGAAGATGGAGAGGGCTTCCTCGCCAAACTCGGGGTCACTGGAGCCATGCTTAGCCCAGCACAGCTACCATCCGTCATCACCAACCCCCTCACTCCCTCCTGGAACAAATCAGGGACCCCCCGTGCTAAGCAGCATGTGGTGCGGGAGGCTTCAGGCTCCAACTGATCTTATTCAGCCCAACAGCACAAGTTTACGACCTCCCGGAATGAATCCCTGTTCAAGCCCACTGTTCCACCAGTACCAGATATCACCCGGACTTACCCCCTCTGCCAGATGTTAGCTTTAGCCCGGAGCAGATCCGTATGCGGTTTTGGAGCGGCAGCCATCTTGGTCCTGTCCTCCTCTGTGCGGAGCGGGAGCAGCAGGGGTTCTGGCGCGAAGGAACGCTGACGTCATCCGGAGGTTCCATCTTCACGCGAGATCTCAGCCGCAGACTGATGACGTCGGAGCGACCGGGACTATGGGTCACGAGACGGCCCCTCCATAACCGGTGGGGTAGGAGGGGGAGAGGGAGTCTCGGCGGTCGAGCCTCTCTCCCTGCTCTCAATTCTTGGCCTGCTCACCTTTGGTGACGGGGGGGCTGCATACCCCAGCGTCACCACCCATAGCCTTGCCCCCCATAATTTTCACTCCCCGCCTTCTCGCGAGATCTCGGTCGCGGACTGGTGACGTCAGAGTGACCGGGACTTCTCTGCAGGAGGCGGTCCCTCCGCGGCCCCGCATGGAGTGGGAGGGAGACTCGGAGATCGAGCCCCTCTCCCTGCTGTCGGGTCTCGGCCCGCTTACCTGGGGGGTCGGGGGGGGGGAGATTCGCATATCCCAGCGTCGCCGCCCAGATCGTTGCCCTCCGTGCGGTGCATCCACAAGCTCCGCCTACTCACGGGATCTCGGCCGCGGACTAGTGACGTCAGTGCGGCCGGGACTTCTTTACAAGAAGCGGTTCCACCACAGCCCCAGGTGGAATAAGAGGGGGAGAGGGAGACTTGGAAGTCGAGCCCCTCTCCCTACTCACGGGTCTCGGCCCGCTCATCTGGGGTGCCTGGAGGCTATGTATGGGTCCAGTTACCACCAAGCATGTCCCTGCCCCCCACACAACACACAACACCCAACAAACATAAATAAATAAATAAAGATCATCTCCATGTTAAATAATGCCCCACATAGGGGGACACAGGGTCTGGGAATCACACAAGAAAGAAGTTAACCCCATATGATCCCATTTAACAGAGATGATTAACATTTTATTAAACAATAGTAGTATATATGGAGAAGATATGTTATATGGGTTAGAGGTATATTATTATTGTTATGTTGAGTACATGTGTATATATATATATATGTGTATATATGTAGGTATACATATGTTTGTGTATATATATGTTATTACATATTACTATATACGCTATATAAGATTCCGCTATGATAAATATCTGCTATTTCGGTATGGCTGTATACGGTGAGCTACGAGAAGGTCTATTATGTCACGTCATAAGAACTACATCAGTGCTGGAGACATTTCAGCACATGCGGATTCGTTCGATTTAAATATATTTAGATATCTCTATATGAAGGAATGGGTTATATGGAGGATACATACAATACAATTTACATATCATCTGTTTCTACGGATTGAAATTACCGCACGTATTGTATCCATATGCTCGTATACATATGCTAATGTTTCTCGTGTCATATCTGCTTTATATGTTCGGGAAGATGATGTACAGACATATATATACATATTTGAATTTTCATAAGTTAGCTTAATAAAAGCTGTTTAGAAGCTGTTCACATTAGATAAGATTACAAACATAAGGGCTCAACGGCCTAAGGTTACTGTTATTTTGCCAAGGTTAACCCCGCTAACCCCATTGCCAGTAATAGCACTATCTAGATTACAATCGGGATTCAAGGTTGATGGTCATTAGGATCACTGTTAGTGGCAATGGGTTGATGTCACTATCATTTTATGTTGCAGTTCACAAAATATGCATTGCTTTTTCCTTTTTGAAAAGTGCCGGGGGAGATACTCCCCTTCGAGCATGTGTCCCCTTCATCGGTCCCCAAATATGAGGGACCGATTCCAAGACCCAGGGTGGGATGTCTTCTACACAGGAGACTGGCCCATCTTTAAGATGGAGTCAGAAAACCCACCCTCTGGGCACAGGAGCTACTCTCGGGGGCTCCCGAGATACGCCCTTGTTTTTTGTTTATCCCTTTTTACAATTTTATTATTATTTTCTCTTTCCCGTTTTAGCCCTCTTGTCGCTTCCCCTGTCTTGTCTACCTTTCCCTGCCCTCTCCCTTTCCCTTCCCTCTCCAGGGAGCATAGATTCCACCCAGAGCGTCTGGCCGACACGATAGTTTGGGACACATCCGCAAGAAACCTCAGATATAATTTCACAAGTAAGTATGCAGATCACTATATATATCATTCCCTGCTTCGTAAAACATGGCGTTAACATTAATCTCTACCAATGTGAAGGGCTTTAATAGCCCAATCAAAAGAAAGCTTGCTTTTACAGATTACAAGAGAAAACAAGCGGATGTGCTATTTCTACAAGAAACGCACTTTAGTAATAATAGCTCCCCCAAGTTCCTAGATAGGGGCTTCTCCCAATTTTATACAGCATCAGCATCAGTCAAAAAATGTGGGGTAGTCATCGTATTTAACAACTCAATCCCATTTATTCTCCAGACAATCAAAAAAGATGTAGATGGTCGTTATATCATTTTAACAGGGACCATACATGAGCAGCCTATTACGTTGGCCTCCCTCTACGCTCCCTGTACACAGGATGCGTCCTTTTTTGACAGATTCTTTCGCCTGCTAAACTCAGCAGCTAAGGGATATACTATAATAGCAGGAGATTTTAACATCACAATGCAATCTTCAATAGACAGATCAGGGGGAAATGACTCCGATAATAAAAAAGCTCAAAATTCCCTGCACAATGCCCTGAAAGATAATCAATTAGTAGACATATGAGGGAGCTCCACCCTACGACAAGGGACTACACTTTCTATTCACACCCACACACCTCATACAGCAGAATCGATTATCTCTTCGTTTCGTTCCACTTGGTTCCTAAGGTCAATCATACAAAGATTCATGATATTTCATGGTCTGACCATGTACCAATTGAGCTCAGGTGCAACAATATTCAGACCAATAGACCAGGCGCAAACTGGAAACGTAATGAATCTATCCTTAAAATACCCGAAACCTGCGAAACGATAGGTCAAGAAATAACTCAATTCTTTGAGATAAACACAGGCTCTGTGGAGTCCCATATGACTTTATGGGAGGCTCATAAAGCAACGCTAAGGGGCATAATAATTAATCTCACTGCCAAAAGAAAACGAGTGAGGGATTCCAAAATTCGGTCGCTCCAATCCAAATTGCATTCCCTTTCATCGAGTCATAAGATCAATCCCGACCCACTTACGACACAGGAACTTAAAGATACAAAAATTGAATTAAATATATTATTGACTTCCCGGGCGGATAACTCCCTATGTTGGTCTAAGAGGAAGTTTTATGAAAAAGCTAACAGGCCGGATACGATGCTGGCGCGCGCACTGAAGGATAGGCTTTAATATCCAAGCTATACGCTTAAAATCGGGTGTACATACGGCCAACCCTAAAAAAATAGTAGAAGAATTCGGTTCATTTTATGGTTCCCTATACGACGGTAAGAAGGTGGCACACAATAACAACACGAACAGCGCACTGAGAGATTTCTTAGCCAGCTCAAAACTAGAGAGATTGACAGAGCTAGACATAGAAGCTATGGGCGCTGACTTCACATTGGAAGAAGTGTCACAGGCCATCAAGGAGCTTAAGCCATCAAAGGCACCAGGCCCTGATGGCTTCTCGGGGCTTTATTATAAAAAAAATTCCGAATCACTTGCTCCGAATGTTTAATGCTATCTTAGCAGGAGCCCCTATTCCTGGAGACATGCTGCGAGCGTCTATATCACTTATACATAAACCTGGCAAGGATCCGCTAAATTGTAAAAGCTATAGACCAATATCTCTAATTAATACTGATATCAAAATATATGCTAAATTATTGGCCAATAGATTAAGTCTTATCCTACCCAGACTAATACACCCAGATCAGGTCGGTTTTGTTAAGGGGAGGCAGGCAGCGGATAACACCCGACGATTTATTGATCTGTTGGAATTGGCTAACAAAAATAACACACAAAGCATGCTATTAAGTCTGGATGCAGAAAAAGCTTTTGATAGGATAGACTGGCCATACTTAAAAGAAACACTCGCAGCATTTGGCTTCGGAAACCGGGTGAGTAGAGCGATTATGTCACTATACTCAGGCCCAACCGCCAGGGTCATACATCAGGGCTTCCCCTCGGTCCCATTTCAAATCCAGAGTGGCACAAGACAGGGATGCCCTTTATCTCCCCTCCTGTTCGCCCTATGTATTGAACCCCTCGCGGCACGAAATCGAGATAGCCCGGATATCTCAGGGTTAAACGTTTACTCCCAATCACATAAAGCGGCCCTGTATGCTGATGATATCCTATTAATCATCTCCAAACCCCTTACGTCATTACCTAACCTGTTTGACCTACTAGATAAATTCTCCAAGGTCTCAGGTTTCAAGATTAACCAATCCAAATCTTAAGCTCTGAATATCAACCTCCCTAGACATACAGAGAAATTACTGAAACTAAATTTCAATTTTAACTGGCAAAAGAACTCGATTAAATATTTCGGGATCTATATCACCAAAGATGCAAAAAGCATCTATAAAGCAAATTATCCCAAACTGATCTGGACTCTAAAACAAGACCTAATCAGATGGTCTTCCAAGAAGATTTATTGGATTGGAAGGATTCACAGCGTTAAGATGAATCTACTTCCCCGTATCCTATACCTCTTCCAGACACTACCTGTGCCACTCAAACTGAAGGACATACTCTCACTTCAGTCTGGAATATCTAATTTTATCTGGGGAGGTAAAAAACCGAGAGTAAATAAATTATCTATGAAGAGACCTATCTTAGCGGGTGGCCTAGCGGTACCCTGCCTGTTGTCATATTTTAAAGCGGCTCAATTAAGCCAGGTCATACAATGGCATTCCGACCCCAAATTAAAAAGATGGGAAGAGCTTGAACATGCGGCTTGCTCCCCTTTAGAGCTTAACAATTTGATTTGGCTACCTAAAACATCAAGGAAAAACACTATTTTACCGCTCACCTCAATGGCTAACTCCATATCTGTTTGGGAAGTATCAAGATTAAAAAACTCACTTACCTCAGCAAATTCCCTGATGTCACCCATTTGGAATAATCCTAGCTTTGCACCGGGTCTTATTGGTCATAATCACTCAATTTGGAAACAAAAAGGCTATACTAGACTCAAAGATCTGGAGGGTCATGATCTAAAAATTAAATCTTTTGACCATCTCAGACTAGAAAAAGACATTCCCCACGCTGAATTCCATAAATACCTCCAGGTCAGATCATTCTATAATAAATTTGCCCCATACCCCCCATTGACGAATTTTGAAAAGCTCTGTCGGGCAGAAACCGACACTAAGGGACTCATATCTACGATATACAGAGAGGTAGTCGAGCCTGCAGTTTCAAAGCACCAATCACCTACATTCCGTACCCAATGGGAAAGAGATCTAGGGGAGACCTTGGACGACGAAGAGTGGAATGCTATATTCCTAGGAGCCGCAAAAAGTTCTATATGCACCACACTGAAGGAGAACGCATATAAAGTTCTTATGAGATGGTACCTCACCCCACTCAAATTATCTAAGTTTGTACCAGGGTCCTCCCCATTGTGCCCTAAACAATGTGGAGGAACAGCTGACCTGTTACATATGCTGTGGTCTTGCCCGCTGATATACCCACTATGAGAAAAGATCAGAAATTGGATCCAGAGAGTATTCGATCTCACTATTCCCCCAGACCCGTGGCTGTTTCTCATGAACAGACCACTAAAGGGCCTATCAAAATCACACAATAAACTAATTGCACATTTTGCTCTAGCTACGCGGTGTGAGATCGCAGCACTATGGAAACGCCCCGACATTCCAATTATCCCAAAGATTCGGAATCGTATTTGGTTTATCTGCCAGATGGAAAAGCTAACGAGCTTAGTTAATGACACTGGCGACAATTATCTAAAAGTCTGGGCTCCCTGGCTTGCCCAAACAGACATCCCTGGGGTGGAACGTAACACAATTTGGCTATAATAGTAGTAAATGCGTTCTCCATCGGGGGCATGAAAACCAACTCCACACCTAGAACCTCACACTCCTCACGCCCAATCACTTATAATACCGAAAGGCCTCGCTAGCTGATACACAGTCCTCACACCGTCCCGGTGTTCCCCGGAGACAGACGTATTTTTTATCTTTGGATATCCCATCCCTCTCTCCGTCCCCCCACCCCCTTCTTTACCTCCTCACCCCCACCCCCCCCTCCCTCCCTTTTTTTTTCTCAACAATTATTATTTACCCCAGTACCTTACAGTACACATGATGATTTCCACTCACGTGGTTAAGTAGGGCTCGAAAAACAACGTGAGTTTGTTATGCTTTTGTTATTGTATATGCTATGATAAATATGCAACTGATGTCTTTTTCTATGTATATCATGCAGTTATGTATAATAAAATACAAGTTATAAAAAAAAAAAAAAAACTTACATTATAATGTGATATGTGTAATGTACAGGTTTAGGAATGAATGTATTAACTGACCAATAGTAAAATACAATACAATTCCAGCAAACCCTTTATTAAAACATTTATCAATAATTACTTAGACTGGTATAACCATTAATAGGTACAGTCCTGTTTTGGATGATTAGGTTTCTAAAATATATCAATCAGAGGCATTCAATTTATATACGGAGACCAAAACAGTACAGGTCAAATTATTATTATACAGAAATACGGTAGTGTCTAGGTGTAAATAATTAATACGTATAAAATTACTTATAGGCCAAATTTGTTCACATAGACCATTAAATTATGCAAATGTCAAATTTATGAGGGATGTAGGAGTGTGACTCAATTATAAAAGTCCTGCCCCTAGTGGACAATGCAGGTCATAGTTAATAGAGAGTATTTATTTAGGATGTAATATGTGTAATGTACAGGTTTAGGAGTGGATGTACTGACTAGCCAATGGTGTGACAAATTACCCAAGTAGGACTGCTGAAAATATCTAAGGAGTGATATATAGCTAAATTAAATGAAAGGAGAGTAGATAAACCCTTCATTTAGGCCATTGGGAGCTAGTGTATTTAGTTGAAATATCCAACGGCATTCTTGTTGTAGGAGCCGTTGGTCCCAATTTCCTCCTCTTTTGTCTCTAGGAATAAATTCAATCCCACAAAAGGACATTGCCATAGGGTCCCCATTGTGCTGTTCTAGAATGTGTCTCGCAACTGGGGTATCAGTCGCATTGCGTACACTCCCTATGTGCTCAAGTACCCTTGTTTTAAGTGGTCTGTGGGTTTTACCCACATACATCTTGCCACATATGCAGGACATTAGATATATTGTTTCACAGGAGAGGCAGTTGATGAAGTCTTTAATTTTAAATGTGGTACTCTGGGTTGAATCCATGAATTGTTTTGTGACATGCATAAACGAACAGGCTTTGCACCTTGCACATGGGTAGGATCCACATGGTTTGGTGCCTAACCATGTTTTGCTCTGGTGACTATCTAGGTGACTGTGAACCAGTCTGTCTTTGATGTTTTTGTTACGTCTGTATCCTGTTGTAGGTGTATCTCTCAGGATTTTACGTAAGTCAGAGTCCTCTAGCAAAATGTCCCAATGTTTTTGGAGGATATGTTTGGTTTGTTTAGATTGATTGTTAAATGTTGAAATGAACCTGATAATCTCATCTTTTTCCACTGCCGTTTTTGGAGACAGGAGTTCTGTCCTTGAGGACATTAAGGCCCTGTGGTAGGCTCTCTTGATAAGCTTGTTGCTATATCCTCTAGTTTGAAACCTCTTAGACATATCTGCTGCCTGTCTGATAAATTCTTCAGTTGTGGAACAGTTCCGTCGCAGTCTTAAGAACTGTCCAATAGGAATATTGGAGATAACATGTTCAGGATGATGGCTGTTTGCTCTTAAGAGGCTGTTGGTTGCAGTAGGTTTCCTAAAGATACTTGTCTCAATCCCATTGGTCTCTGTTCTAAATATATTAATATCCAGAAATTCAATTTTGTCTTTGTTCAGTTGTACCGTTAGTTTTAAATTATGGTTGTTTGTGTTCAAACTTTCAATGAAGTTGTATAGGAGTGTCTCCGTACCATTCCAAATCAGGAAGATATCGTCAATGTATCTGACCCACAAAATCACATGCTCAGTATATGACTCATTATCCTACATGAAGACCACTATTTCCTCCCACCAGCCTAGGTATAAATTGGCGTAGGTGGGAGCGCATGTGGTCCCCATGGCGGTACCCTTTATTTGATGATACAGTGTATTGTTGAACATGAAGAAGTTGTGGGTCAGTACATAGTCCAAAAGTTTTAAGATTAGGTTGTTATGAGGTATGCAGTCTGTACTCCTAGCTTTCCAGAAATGAGCTGTTGCTTCCATTCCAAGCATATGTGGAATGCTGGAGTACAGTCCTTCCACATCTAAACCCACCATAATAGAGTCATGGTCCAGGTAAATACCTTCCAGTTTACGTAATATGTCTGTAGTGTCTTTTACGTATGATGGTAAAGTTTCGACATATGGACGTAAGATTTTATCTAGATATACACTAGTGTTTGATGTAATATTCCCGATCCCGGACACTATGGGTCTCCCCGGTGGAGGTCTTTTCTCTTTGTGTATCTTTGGTAGGTGATAAAATGTAGCGGTTCTAGGTGTTTTGATCAGCATAAACTCATATTCACTCTTTGAGATAAGTTTTTCCTCTAGACCTAAGTCCAGTATGGTCTTTAGTTCTTTCAAATAAGAGGATGAGGGGTCTGTGCGTAAGATGGAATAACATTGTGAATCTGAAAGAAGGCGCTTGGATTCTCTTATATAGTCCTCCTCATTCAAGATGACAATGTTCCCCCCTTTATCTGATGGTTTAACAATGATTGTTTTGTTCATCTCCAAATCTCTCAGAGCTATTCTTTCCTGATAGGTTAAGTTTTGTACCCCTTTATCCGGTCTAAGGGTCATTAGATCCCTAGTGACCAGTTGATTGAAAACGTGGATGTTAGAACAACTTTCAATAGACGGTGTAAATTTGGATTTCTGTCTAAGATCCGTGTAAGGGCCTTCCCCAATAGGTCTGAGACTCTCTACTTCTAGATCCTCTAAGGTCTCCAAATAGTTTAGGTCTTGTGTTCCTAGATGTTCTAAGGGTGTGTTGGCTATTTGCCACTGTTTCCTTTTTTTGAAGAATTTATGTAATGACAATTTCCGACAGAACAAATTGAGATCTTTTACACAATTGAAAAGATCTAATTGGCTAGTAGGGCAGAAAGACAGTCCCTTTGACAAGACACTCATATGGTTAGGGTTCAGGGTCTTGCTAGATAAATTGATTATCTGCGTTGTCGACTCCGCCCCCGAGGCTGTCTCCTCTTGGATGGTTCCTGGTATGCCCACCTCTCTCGGTCTCTTAGATAAGTGGCCCTTTCCCCTCCTTGTTTTCCTCTTGTTGTTGGTATAGGGAAGAGGCCTGTGTTCTCTAAAAAAGAGGAAGAGGGACCTGATCTTTGTTGTAATGGGAAGGCAGTGTCACTGTTTATGTTGGTGGTATCCTGTGCATGTGTTGTAGTGTCCTGTTCACAGTCACTAGCGGAGACTTCCCACTCTGTGGATGAATCTTGTGCCTTAGAGTAAACTTTTTTTGATTGATGTTTCAGTTTAAAGCGGAAATTTTTTCCTTCTTTAAAGTCATCATAATCCCTGAGGATTTTTTTATGTTTCCTCTCTTTGATCTCTTTTGTGAATTTGTCTATATTTGCTTTTAATTTGTCTTCTAATCCTTCAAAGAGTGGATCAGGTTGCCATTTGATTATGTCAGCTCTAAGAGTTGTTAATTCAGACTTCACCTGATTTAATCTTTTTGTTTCATATTCAATGAGATATTGCATCAATTGTGCTGAACATTGAAGTAGGATTTTTTCCCATTTAGCTATGAAGTCTGTATCTGTTATCTGGTGGGACAGAGGAACCTTGACTCTGAGTCCTCTTGGGACTAGTTCTGTTTTCAAATAATTTTCGAGGCTTCGCTGTTATCTGCATACCTCAATTTGCATTTAAACCTAAAGCTGCAATTCAAACACCTCTATGATATAACAGAGTGATAATCTAGCTTCAATCCAACAATTGATTTTGCAACAGCATTGCATTGAAGTACCTTCTGATAGAGGTATAACATGAGAGATCTTGACTTGTTATTCTGATATGTACTCTGCCACCTAGGTTTATGTGAATAACCACTCATGCAATAGCATATTTTCAGATCACACGCCACGGCATCACACTAGCCTACAGTAATTTGATAGGCATTGTATATATTATCAATACCTATATGCACGTAGCCATACTACATTAGTAGATGATTATTGGATGTCACATGAGAATATAGAGGCATACAATTACTATTGCTCTATATAGGAATTATTTACTCATTAGCCACACAGCACTGGGATTTTAACAATGTATATGTGTTTTTAGCATTTTCTATGTAGAATTAATAAAATTTTATTAATTTTGATTTCTGCGGTGATACTGGGCAATTTACCGTTTTTTTGTAGTAATGACTACAGGGCGATTTTCAGTCCACTTTAGACTTTTCAGGATTGAGTGCTCCATAGAGGGGGAACCTTCTGATCACCTCTGATCAAAACTGTTAATACTATAACCATATCCTCCAGAGCACCTCTCACTTTACACAATTCTCTTGTTACATATGGTGATGCGGTCTCACTAATGTATGCTTTATAAGTTACTTAAGTAATAATCCCTGAAGAACAGGACATTACTGGCCAATAATGCCCTTGCTGGAAGAGTTGAAGGCCCGAGGCGAAATGTAGGCTTATTTCATAAATAATACGCACTTTTGTATAGTTAAATAGATTATTTATTCAAATAAAATGGTATATACATGAAACCACCTCTATACTGTATACACTTACTGTACACTGCAGATATCTATCTCCACACACTGCCGCCCCCCCTGTGTGTACACACACACACGGCAGTTCAACACACACAAACTGCTGCTACACATACA
This sequence comes from Ascaphus truei, assembly GCF_040206685.1. Classification (NCBI taxonomy): domain Eukaryota; kingdom Metazoa; phylum Chordata; class Amphibia; order Anura; family Ascaphidae; genus Ascaphus; species Ascaphus truei. The sequence goes on from NC_134485.1 coordinate 361,169,065, forward strand.
CACACACACACACACACAACAGCACACCACACACAACACAGCACCTCTACACACACAGCAGCTCTACACACACAAGCACACCACACACACACAACACAGCACCTCTCCACACACAAAACAACACAGCAGCTCAACACACAACACAACACCACAGCTCTGCACACACACAACACAGCAGCTCTACACACACACACACACACACACACACACACACACACACACACACACACACACACACACACACACACACACACACACACACAAGCTCTACACACACAAACTCTGCTGCTATACACACATGCAACACACACATAAAACACTGCTGCTGACACTGACACACACACACACACATACACACACTGGAGCTCTATACACACATACACAGTAGCTCTATACACACACACACACATCAGCTCTACACACACACAAAAACTGCTGCTACACATACAACAGCACAACACACACACACACACTGCAGCCACACAAAAAAAATGCAGCCACTTACTAAACTTTACACTCTCCCCCCCACCTCTACACACAACACAGCACAACACAGAACCTCTACACACACCCCACACACACAACACTACACCTCTATACACAACATACACACACACAACACTGCACCTCTATACACACAAACTGCTGCTATACACACATGCTACACCCATAAAACTGCTGCTGATACTGACACACACACTGGAGCTCTATACACACACACACACAGCACAGCACATCTACACAGATATACAACAGCACAGCACACACACACTGCTACTGACACACTCACACACAAACTGCAGCGACAAAGAAACTGCAGATAGCCACTTACTTCTTTGCAAACTCCCCCTCCCCCCCCCCAACCCCTCCAATTCAACTGAATCTGCTCAGAAAATCTCAGTCAGCTCGGGAGGGGGAGGAGTCAACCCGTGGCTGATACATCCTGACCAATCCCCTGCCCTGTCTCAGAGCTGTTACTTCATTCAGACGAATCCCCTGCCCTGTCTCAGCTGTTCTGAAAGCTGATTGGCTAGAAATAAACACATTGAAAACTACACATTGCAAGCTGCTTAAATTCCGGGCATTACTGCCTGGAATTTTTACCAATCAGAGAGCAGGATTTTCAATAATGCCCGGAATTTTACTGCTTTAGCCTATAATGTTAAGTAAATACTGTTACATATACCCTTGTGTGCAATTACTGACTGTATTGTCTTGGGAGGGGCTATCCCACTGTGTGAGGATGTTTCCCAGGTGGAGGCCCTGTTAGTATATTCATTACACACACCCAAGGATCCCAGAAACGGTGGATCAGGCCTCCTGTTTGCCACTCAAGTAATAGCATCACACGTGGTCACCCTAGACATGGGGGGAAAGGGGGCTACATGTAATATTGTGAAAAATCTCAATAAACATATAGAAAATATATATAGTCCTTCAATTCATCACTAAAAAAAACATTCAATATGAGACAAATAGCAGTTGCACAAGTATGAATTAGACCTTTAAGGGAAAGGTTAAATTGTATACTACATTTTTTGTTAAAACTTAATAGTACAGTATTATATAGTAGACCGATATTCAGACCTTACAAACCTATAACCCCTCTTAATGGAGAAATCCATGCAATATCATACGTGTGCTTTTTTTTAAATAAATCAGATCTGTAGTATTAGATAATGCTTTAATATACTGAGCATCCTTTGATTTTTATAGCAGGCTTTAACACACTTCGCAGCAGTGCAAGACATTTTCAACACTTTTTTCAACCAAAAGTTTTTTTATTTTTGTTGAGTGCATGGTACAATAATCACATTTTCTTCCAACCCATTGTCTTATACAAATGTATCCACAACAACTCATATTATAATTATACTCACAAAAGACATACTGGGGATACGAACAGACCAACAAGACGTACCGACATACTACACCAGGGGGGGGGGAGGTAGGAAGGGGGGGGGGCGGGGAGGGGGTTGCCATCGAACGATTCCAGTTCAGCTGGGCTCCACATAGGGGTTGTGGTTCTCGCTGCTTCCCGGACTTCTTGGGCTTATAGGACAGCTGATCCGCAAGATCTCACAGTGACTGCTGTCGTAGCGTTGGTTGCTGAACTCTTCTGGAGTATCTTGGCCCTTGTCTATCTTTTTCTCTGCCCCTTTTATTTATCTCCTTGTTTTGATAAGCGTCTATGTCTCCCTGTCTTCTACACTTCATCCAAGGAGAACGCGTCTACAACTATTAAAGCAGTATATTGGAGGCGTTGACCCCAGGGATATCGTTCAGAGCTAGCCATGGTGACCAGACTTTGAGACAATTTGTGCCGGTGTCGTTAACCAGACTTGTTAACTGTTCCATCCGGCAAACGTGCCAAATTAGATTTCTGATTTTTGGGATGTTTGGTATGTCCGGTTGCTTCCACAATGCTGCGAGTTCGCACCTCAGGGCGGTTGCAAAATGTGCAATTAATTTGTGCTCCGACCTGTTTAGCCCCTGAGTGCGTCTGGCCAGCAGAAACAACCAGGGGTCCAAAGGGATCGTGCAGTCGAGAATTCTCTGAAGCCAATTTCTGATCTCCTCCCAGATTGGGAGTACCTTGGTGCAGCCCCACAGCATGTGTAGCAAGTCTGCCTGCTCCCCACATTGTTTGGGGCACAATGGGGGGTAACCTCTGACAAACTTTGATAATCGTGTCGGAGTCAGATACCACCTCATTAGGACTTTATACGCGTTCTCCTTTAATGTCGTGCAAATCGAGCTTTTAGCTGCCGCCAAGCTAATTTGATCCCAGTCTTTGTCCTCTAATGTGTCTCCTAGATCTCTTTCCCAGCTGTTCCTATATATTAATGTCACGTCAGCGTCAGGAGTCGGACAGACCACCGCTTTATACATTGTAGAGATAAGTCCCTTGGTTCCTGATCCAACAGAACAGAGCTGCTCAAAATTAGTGCGTTTAGCGCGGATGGGAAATTTGTCATAGAAAGCTCTTAGCTGGAGGTATCTAAAGAATTCTGAATTTGGAATTGACTTTTCAGACTTAATTTGCTCAAACGATTTAATCGATATTCTACCCTCCAGGTGTCGAAGGCGAGTATAACCCTTCTGTGTCCATGTAATAAAATCTTTCTTCTGCAGGCCCGGAGCGAAATCAGGGTTCCCCAAAATTGGGGTCATCAAGGAGTGTTGTCTCATCAAGACGTGCTTATATTTGCTTTTGTCCCAGACTGCTAAAGAGCTGACTACCGCGGGGAGCGGGTTTGTGAAGTCCTTGCGGACCTTGTTTGGAAGCCATATCAGGTCCTGCAATGCCACCGGGGCACAGCAGGCCGCCTCCAGCGCTACCCATCGCCTCTGGACAGGGTGGGTATGCCACTGGATGATTTGGGTTAATTGGGCCGCTCTATAGTACGACAACAGGCAAGGTACCGCTAGTCCTCCTTTTGTAGTGGGTCGAATTAGTATACTAGTTTTGATACGGGGGGTTTTATTACCCCAGATAAATTTCACCATTGCGGACTGTAACCGAAGGATCTCCTCCCTATTTATTGGGACCGGAAGAGTCTGAAATAGGTATAGTATCCTGGGTAGGAGATTCATTTTCAGTGATTGGATCTTCCCGATCCAGGATATGTTGTACCCTGAAACAGAGGATATTGCCGCTCACCAAATGTACGCAAAATATATACATATAGATAGGAGGTGCATACGGGAATTATCAACATATGTTAAGGCAGGGAAGGGTGACCCTATGTTGTACCCTGCCCATTTCCGGAGATCTTCCTTCAGTGTCCGAATTAATCTGGGGTAATTCGCTTTATAAAGGGTATCTGATTGTTTTGTGATATTTATTCCTAGATATTTGATGCAGGAGGCTTGCCATTTGAATTCAAAATTTAGTGTGATCAATTTCTCAGTGGCCTTAGGTAAATTGATATTCAGTGCCTCTGATTTTGCCTGGTTAATTTTAAATCCCGATATTGTATTAAATTCCCCTAGTAATTGGAAGACGTTCGGCAGAGAGGTGAGGGGCTGTGATAGAGTGAGTATCACGTCATCAGCATACAGGGCCACCTTGTGTGGCTGGTCGCTGATTTGGATACCTGTTATATTTGGGCTGAGACGGATGTGTGCCGCCAGGGGTTCAATACAAAGCGCAAAGAGGAGGGGTGACAGGGGACAGCCCTGTCTGGTGCCGCTCTTTATCTGGAATTCTTCCGAAGGGAAGCCCTGGTGTCGGACCTTCGCCGTCGGTCCCTGATACAAAGCGAGAATTGCCTCTATCATTCTCCTTCCCAGCCCGAACGCCCCAAGCGTCGCCCTCAGGTAGGGCCAGTCTATTCTGTCGAACGTTTTTTCAGCATCTAGACTAAGCACCATAGACGGGATATGTTTTTTCTGCGCCAGATCAATTAAGTCAATAATCCGTCTGGTGTTATCAGCTGCTTGTCGACCACATATGAACCCTACTTGATCAGGATGGACCAACTTGGACAACACCTGGTTAAGGCGGTTAGCTAACAGTTTGGAAAAGATTTTTATATCCGAGTTTATTAACGAGATGGGTCTGTAGCTTTTACAGTCCGCTGGGTCTTTTCCTTGTTTGTAGATTACAGAGATTGAAGCCTGGAGCATCGAGCTCGGGATACGGGCACCATCCAGAAAGGAATTACAAAGTTTTAGTAAATGAGGAGCTAGTATTTTACGAAATTTCTTATAATAGAGGTTGGAAAAGCCATCTGGGCCTGGGGCCTTGGCTGCTTTCAATGACTTCATTACCTCTAGAAGTTCCTCGCTAGTAAATTCTGCCTGCAGTGCGTCCCTCTCCTCTCTGGTTACTGTAGGCAGCTGTGCCTCAGTCAAGAACGTCTTAAGCCGTGTTTGTGTGGTTGGCGTGTGAGCCACCTTCGCCCCATCGTATAGGGTCTCGTAATATTCCTTAAATTCATTGACTATTTTTTTAGGGTCCGAGGTCAGGTCCCCTTGTTTTGTTCGAATTGTATGAATTTGGGAGACCTGGTTTTTGTCTCTTAGCTTATTGGCAAGTAGGGTATCTGGCCTGTTTGCTTTTTCAAAATATTTCCGCTTAGTCCATGTCAGCTCTTTTTCAGCCCGGGAGGTTAACAAAATATTCAGTTTGGTTTTGGTGTCTAGCAACTCCTTAAGGGTCATCGCGTCTTTATTCTTTTTGTGTCGAGTTGAGAGGACTGCTAATTCTGCTTGTAAGTGATTGATTTTTTTGTCCTTCTCTCTCTTTCGCCTGCTTGCAATCCTCATGAGCTCTCCTCTCAGAGTCGCCTTATGGGCCTCCCATAAGATAGCCTGCGAAGTCACACTTCCTATATTCTCCTGAAAATATTCCCTGATCTTGTCCCCTACGTTTTGTGCAATTGCGGGGATCTTTAGTAAAACTTCATTTAGTTTCCAGTTCGCTCCTGGTTTGTCCAGACTAAAATTAGTGCACCGTAGCTCAATCGGTGCATGATCTGACCACGAAATATCGTGGATGCCCGTGTGGGAGATCTGTGAAACCATTCTACTTGATACAAACAGGTAGTCTATCCGACTGTATCTGTCATGGGGATGGGAGTGAATGTGAAACCTTTATCCTGGCGGTGCTGTTCTCGCCAAATATCTAGTAGGTTATTGGAATGTAGCCCTCTATTCCAAGTTTGTCTTATCTTAGAGCTATTTTTACCACCCGGAGTGCATCTGTCCATTATAGGGTCTAGGGTTTGGTTGAAGTCGCCCCCCAGTATTACACAACCTTGCGCTACTCTCCGGAGTACAGCGAAAAATCTGTCTAAGAAAGCTTCCTTGCCTTCACTTGGAGCATAAACATTTGCCAGCGTGATTGGTTGACCTCTTATTTCACCGACTAAAATGAGAAATCGGCCGTTGTAGTCTTTTTTAATGGTCGTAATCGTCAGGGGCAAACGGTTATGCACCAGAATGGCTACTCCTCTTTTTTTTTTTGTGGCTGAGGCTGAGAACCAGTTCTTATATCTATGGTCGATAAATTTTGGGGAGTTAGTTTTAGAAAAATGAGTTTCCTGTAAGAGGATGATGTCAGGGTCTGTTTTTTTATAGTCAGCTAAAGCTAGTCTGCGTTTCCCTGGATTATTAAAGCCCTTAACGTTATGTGAGATGATGGTAATCCCTTTATTCATGTTTGTGGTTCCCAACCTTTACTCTTGCGGAAGCAGCCGTCTGAGCCTCTGGTGACAGCGATGTGGGTGGCGGGAGTTCCTGTGCTTGATTCTGCTTGTCCGCCGTCTGGAGCCATGGCATAGGGGTACAGGGGGAAACACACTGGGGAAACATAAAAAAACACAGTTCAACAATCATTTCAACACATATCAACATTCCGGGGACTGGGCGAGAGCTAGCTCCCCCAATCTCCTTCTCTGCCCTTCTCAGGCGTGCAGCCTGGATGGAGTACGGGATGGCCCTCCTTCCCCCTCTCCCATCCTTCTTGGCTGGCCTAAGTGGGACTTCCATGGGCCTCTCGTGGGTCGTCTCTCCCACGCCCATGTGGAGACTCATGCTCAAAGCCTTCGCGAGGGGCAGCGCTCCCCCCCTCCTCCCTTATCTAAGCAACGTAGTAGTGAATTAGTGTAACGGCCACTTTGTGTAACTTTGCGTGCTACCTGTAAGTGCAGCTTAATACATTAACTATTGGAGTGTAACTGTTAATTTGTACAAAATAACTGTTTGCCCCTGTTTGCTATCCTTTCTTGTACTTTCCTGCTGTCTCAGTGTCTATGTGCGTTCCAGCCCTCTGTTGTGCTGGGTACTATATTGCTCGTTAGTGGTGTATGGTAGGCTACGACTGACTAGCCCTTCATGCTATGCCCCCGCCTCTCTGCTCTCCTGCTAAGTGCTGGTGAATCAATTGGGTCTCCCCTCCCTCCGCCCCTCCGATTCCCGGATAGAATCATTTTTCCCTGCTTCCGCTGCGGGGTAGTGTCTTTGCCCGTGTTTGTCTTTTCATGCCGCCATTAGTGCTGTTAGCGCCTCAAGTCCTCGAAAGTGGTGGTGCCCCTCTTCCATTGAGTGCTGTGCTCTTCCGGTGCTTGCCGGTGCTTCTTTCCGGCGTATCTGCTCCTCTGCCACCTCCAAGATGGCGTCTGGTCCACTTCCGGTGATGTATTTCCGTCGGCCGCCATTTTCCTTCAGTCAGCCCGCGGAGAAGGACGTCTCCTCACCTGTTCCCGCGCCTGGAGGCCCTCCACTTCCGCAACGAAGCCATGCTGTGAGCCGCAGTCTGGGGCACCATGTTGGGTGTCTTGCGTTCCATCTCAAGTCGCCATTTGCAGCTTCAGGTAAGGTTTTGGATCTTCTTTTTCAGGCAATCCGAGAAGTCTTCTTAGTGGTATTACCGGCAGGGCAGCGACATTGACAGATATCTTGGCAAGTTCTTTGAGTGGCAAACTGGTGTGGGAAGCTTTGCTCCAACTTTTAAACTGTAATTGTAGTCAACTGGACTTAGTTAGTTTCAGGAAACTGGGGGGTTCAACGGACCTCGGGGGATTTTGGCGCTCCCACGGTGCTCCATTCTGGATCCTCCCGTGCCTCTCTCCTGGGGCTTTGTGTCTGGCCCTCCTTCAGTCCCAGTTTATGCAGGAATTCTTCGCTTTCTCCTGGGTCTTTTATAGTTATGGCCCTTCCGTTCCGTATCACCATCAGGCCATACGGAAAAGTCCAGCGGTATCTCACCGCTCGGTCTCTCAGCAGCTTGGTGACCGGGTGTAGTGCTCTCCGTCTCGTGAGGGTGATCGGGGATAGATCCTGGAACAGCTGGATAGCGATTCCCTCAAACCGGCATGCTCCCTCCGTTCGTGCACATTTAAAGATCGCGTCTCTGGTTTTAAAATAGTGCAACCTTGCAATTATGTCCCGCGGTTGATCAGCTGCTGCCGGGCGGCTTCTGAGGGCTCTGTGGCAGCGGTCCATCACTCTTTCTGCCGCAGGGAGATCAGGTAATATGGTTTCCAGCCATCTGGATATAAAGTCCTCTGCGTCTGTAATCGTTTCTGGGACGCCGCGCACCCTGATATTGTTTCTGCGGTCCCGGTTTTCGGCATCCTCCTGTCTGTCTAGTATCTCTGTAATTTGAGTTTGCATATATGTGATTTTTTTATCAGCTTTTTTATGTTGCTTAGAAGCGGCCGCCATCTTTTCCTCTAGGGCACCCGTTCTCTCCCCCAGCCCCTGAACCTCTTTTTTCATGTCCTGCAGTCCGACATATATCATATCTTTCATGTCCTGGTATAAGCGATCAAAATCGCATATCCGGACAGGCATCTGGGTGGGCTGATGCAGTGGGGGGTCTTCTTCCCTCTCTGAGTCTGATCCTGCTGCTGACTCTGGCGGTCCCGCTGCGGCAGCGCCTCGTGGGGTAGAACGTCCCAAATAACGCCTTAAATCGCCTTCCTTTTTCTTTTTCGCTGATAGCGGAGCCATCCTGGGGGTATCTCTTACTCTTTTCCTGCTTTTATTTGTGGGTTTTTTCAGTGATTATTGCCGTTTTTATGACTTTGTGGGAGGTGGGGGATGGAGCTCTAGGTTTATGCTGCCATCTGCTCCAGCCTCGCGCATGCGCCTCGCCCATTTTCAACACTTTACTGTTTGTGATAATTTGTTGCCAATATTCCCAGCACTTTGAGTGGCAAACTTTAACAATAGATAATGTTACCTTAGTAATATAAGAATACATTGTAACTGCTCAGTTACTGAAAGATTCATTGAAACTGAAAAGCAGCGATTTAGTGAACCCTGAGAAGCAGGAATTTTACTGATCGATCACGGGAGAACAAATCGAATAAATCAGCAGCTTTTTTAAAATGCTGCTTGGATTGCCTCTTTAAGCGAATTTAATAAATAATATGGACATCTGTGACTGGCACCTCCTGTTTTTAATATTTTGCATATTGCAATTGTATTTTACTGTCTTTTTCTTAAATATTATTAATTTCTACCATCACAAGGTCAATTTGTGTCCTTTACAGATTAATTCTCATTAACCTTTCCGCTTTAACCATACCATGCATAATAATAACAGTAAATAAAAATATGCTACTTTAGTTCTACATTTATGCAGAATACACTTAGTAGCACTAAGTTGGTCACTATGTTGACTAGCAGTAGTAATTTACCTCTAAAACTGTACCAAACAATGAGAAAAGAAATATCAGAAGATACTGAGGAAAACATTCAATTACATATTCCTACAGACTTAATAATACAAATTTACATTTGAGATAATTCTAAAATTCAAGAGCCTCAAAGACCTACCTTCTGGCAAACTCAGGCATTTTTGTAGAAGTTGGGTAACAACTGCAGTTTACATCTGCCATAAATAATACATTAGATTTTGACTGTATGAATTTTGATGCAATGGATAGTCAAATGACCCCTACAATTAGCAAGTCTTTTAGATTCACAGAGTCAACTGTTTTGAATAGTCTGTGCAGGGATATGGGTTCTTGTAAATAAACACACATTTCATATACACTCCAATTGTAAAACACAAACACCTTTTTTATCATCCATATTAATCACATTGTCATAATATAAGGGAGTGATGATAAATAAATGTATCTTTGACACTTCAAGCTGTGATTACCTTTTGTGTTGTTATTTACTGCTCTAAATACAGCTGTACAATTCAACATAAATACATATAAATATGATTAAGATCCTAACCATATTTTCTTTTATTGCATACATTCATTATGTTTAACAAGATTTAACGGTTACAGCTATAAACATTGAATCAGTTATTTAGAAAAGAAAGTATCTACTCCAGGGTTTGAAACCTTTTTATTTATTTTTTCACCAATTACCAGCGCAGAATACTGCATGCAAAAGCATTTATGTGGTTCAATGAAGAAGAAGCTCGCTGGAAAACTGATGACGAAGCAAGAAAAATCAAATTACAGTAGATTACATAGTTACATAGTAACATGGTTACATAATAGACGAGGTTGACAAAAGACATATGTCCATCGAGTTTAACCCACTGTATGTTAAACGTAGACGGCCGATACTTATCCTATATTTGTATTTACAGTATAGTATATTGAATACAAGCCAGCAGAGTATTTGAAGTATTATTAAATAAATAAATAATTTTACACAGTACTGAAATCAATTAAACCAATACTAATGTGGTATATAAAATGAAGCGATAAACAGTTTTTATTGAGACTTATCCTATGCTTATTAAAAATATGTATACGTATATCTATCTATCTCTCTATGTCCGCAGCACTCTCAGTTGAAAAAATTGTAATTTTAATTTAATAAATCATCAGGCAATCAACATGCTCCAGAGCAATGTACATTTCAGACCACAAGGTCCTTTCTCAAGCCCTGATCTGTCAATGAAGCAGGGACAGAATATATAGGAGGAACACAAACGGTGCCAAAACATTGATTAGCCAAACAGAATCAGCAGTGTGGTCAGTCCTGCTTATCAGAATACCACTGCTGAGCATGCGCAGTAGCTTTAAACCTGTAAACACTACTCTAATTGTTTAAATCACGCAATGCTTAAAATCTCCACAAATCTACTTACATAGAATGTAAACTGGAGTAGTGTAGGCTTCTTAGGTGCTATCTACAGCACTCCTGTGACTGCCGATCGTGTAGGATATTGGCGGGGAGAACCGCTGGCGTTCTAGACAACCAGCATAGCTAGGGCTGGCTCTGTGCAAGCGCAAAGCTCAAATCCTCATTGGCGTGGAGGTGGGAATTAGCGCAATGACGTCACATACTGCCGATGTAAATAAACAAAGAATGGTGCAGCAGCAACCACTGCCTTAAATAAGTTTATATCATATCACTAAACGTTCCTAAGAGTTGTCAAGTCTCCCAAGCCGGCAATCCTATGTGTTCTACTATAATTAAAAAATCACAGTAGTGCATTTGTAATAAAAGGCCCTAACACTATAGGAAAACACCAAGTATAAAACAAAGTAAACATATACAGCCAAATATTTACAGATACGTAAATGGAAGGGGAAGTGTAAAAAACAGAAGGGTGAGGATAAAACAGTCATAATAAAACATACAGTAACAAATTTGGTCCTAATAATGCAGCAGTCTTAGATAATCCAATCCAGGGTAAAAGCTAATTCCGCATCTTCAAACAAGGGTAAGGGTAACATCAGCAGCATAGGTACAGCTATAGACAAGAGGTTCAAATAGTACCACGTAGAAACTTCAAACATACACGAAAATACATGGGAAACTAAATTATAAGGTCATATGAACCATCCAGGAGAGAACGGTGCACATATGTAGCATGTGCATGGACTACAGGGAGCGTAAATGGTAACTGCCGACACAAAGGGGAAACACTTGTTAAACGCTGTTCTTCCATGATGCATCGCACCAAAATACCTGCACAGGCATCCCTAAACATCACAAAGTCCATTCCTCAGAAACCCGTCAGGTCATAGTCACGATTAAGACCATGGAGATACATAGTCCCCAATTTGTGTATCCAGAAGGCTTCTTGTTTTCTAAGGATAAATATCCTGCTGCCCCCACGTCTCGGTTTCGAGACATGGTCTACAACCTGTACTTGTAACTGACTAATATTATTAACAGAACCTTATAAGCGAATAAGGTTCTGTTCATACTGTATATGTAATTAGCCCCAGCACCCTAATGCTCATTGACAGTTGCTAGAGTGTAATTTCCCTCCTCCCCTCCCTAACTTTTATTACTGGATAATATTATGCCCAGCTAGTAACAAATGAGCGGACAGGCTGGTCTTGTACCCGACATCTGATTGTGGATTTGTGTTTGCTCAACCTCTCCTTGAGCTTTCGGGTGGTCTCGCCAACATAGGCCATGCCACAAGGGCACTTGATTAGATATACCACAAAATCAGTGTTACATGTAGTGTAATGTTTCATATGGTACTGTCGTCCTGTTTGTGGATGCATGAAAGTTGAGCCTTTTTGAATATTCCCTCACTGTGCACACACTAGGCATAGAAATGTTCCCTTGACTGGAGTACCCAGAAATCTTTTTTAAGATGTTTTCACAGTACCAAAATCAACTCGTACAATAGAGTCCCGGGTGGTTTGTGCTGTCAATGTTTTACTAAGTTTTGTGTCTGTTTCAATAAGATGCCAGAACTTCCGAATGAGACAGTTGATAGCTGTGATGGCTATAGAGAATGTACATACAAATGGAATTCTGCCAGTGACTTTGCTTGTTTTTTTTAGAATGAAGTAGGAGTTACCTATCCAAAGTAGATACAAGTATCCTATCCATCTCCAGTGCATCCCTGGGATGTCCTCTGGCTACAAATCTATCCACCATTTGGTGTAGCCTATCATCAACTTTGGCAGGTTCACTCACAATCCTCTTCACCCTATACAGCTGGCTCTTGGGTAGGGAGCGTATACTATGAGATGGATGAAAACTTTTATTCAATAAAAGCATGTTGCGGTCCATGCTTTAGGAATAAAGACCAGTCTGGACCACATTACCTAATAAATAGACCCTAGTGTCCAAAAAACAGACCTCATTCAAATCATAGTGTATTGTGAAACTGATAGTGTCCACAGCAGAGTTCAATTGTTGATTAAATATAAGGAGAGAGTCCGCACTGCCAGACACTTAACATGAATATATCGTCTACATAGCGTAACCATGTGGTGGCGGATTGTAAATACAGCAGATAGGTATTCACATGTGGGTCCTCAAATTAATGAATGAACACATTTGCATATGAGGGAGCCACATTAGAGCCCATTGCGGTCCCTCGTACCTTATTGAAGAACTGATATAAAAAATAGTTTTCAAACAATACCAACTTCAATAATGTTAACAAAAAATCTTGTTCCTGCTCAGTAAAGGATTATGTCTGTGCAAGATAGAAATGGACAGCCTCCACCCCCTCATGGTGTGTGATGAAGGTGTAGATGCTGTCCACATACAAAGTCACCAGAAGCATGCCTGGTGTATTGATATTCAAAGTCCTGAGATATAGCAAAAATTGGATGGTGTCCTGTATACTGTATAAGAAGGAAAGGAAAATGGTGAAGAGCGGTCATATCATATCATCATATCCAAAAATGTTGAACAAGAAAAAGAGACCTAGTGTGGGCACTCAACAGATAGTGTAAAGATGGGTTAATTAAAATAATCTTTAATGTCAACCAAGAAACTAAAATAATGGGTGTTAAAAACAACTGTGATGCAGCTTTGATCCTAGTTTGAATGCTAAAGATGCACTCTGGGTCAAATACTAATATTGTATGGTGAACAAAATGTATCAGTCACTCATTTACTAAATCAAAGATTGATCTGGATCAAGCAATATTTATCATATGTTCCCAGATAGGTAAACACAGTAATTAAAATATACGGGTATGTAGAGAGACCCTCACCTCAGGCGTAATACTAGGGCTGATAAACACTGAGGATGAGTGATAATAACTGTACACACTGGTGTTCCAAGGTCTCAAGGTGGTAAAGTATTGTGTAATGGGAGACCCATAAGGTTAGAGACACTAGAACAGTTTCCCAATAGTGTAGTTCACGACCCTGTATATAGTGGTATACACTTTAATATGTAAAATCAGAGATTGGTCAAAAATGTCCCCAGACAATTTCAGGAAATGAACTTCATGAGGGGTTCATTAAAGATGGTCACCGTTGTAAGTTGGGGTAGAACATGAATAATTTCCCAATGGTACAAATGATGGTTTGAACCTAAATGTGTGTGTTCTGGCAGATGACCACAATATCCCCAAGTAAGTACTCAGTGTGAATATCAGGGGAGTTAATAAAAGATGGTCGCCAGACACTGTCACAATTGGATAAAGGGGAAGAACCACAATCTTAATAGTATTGGATCGCGATAACAACAGTAAATGCCTCCAGAGTCCCACTATGAATTTAACAATCTAATAGGCTAAATTACCAATCTAATGAGTGGATTTAGAGTTGAAGAAGTTAATAATGAAACGTGTAGGATGTGTGTTTTATGGAGCTAACACCTTTAATTATGTGTGAGCACTTTTGAGCTTTATTAAGCTATTATAGCCACAGTGTTCCTGTGTTTTCCACTGTTCCACCCCGAATTACATCTGACTATCACTCTATGATGTGGGTCGAGTGACGTCTATTGGGCGACTGCAGGAAATAGCGGATTAAGAAAGCAGCGTTATACTTTGCTGAAAAGTCCTGAGGCTACTAAACTCAAGCGGCTGCAGAGGGGTGTATCTGATACACAATCAGGACGCGTATCCGGAACACAGACGGTGTCGGGAAGTTGAGACGGTGTCCGTGGTTGACGGGTTTCCCTGTTTACCAGTGAATACTGGATTCTGCTGCTGTTTGGAAGAGTATAAACCCTAAAAGGGTGCTTCAAATTGATGTTTGCTGAAGACCGTTATCACAGTCTTCAAGGGATCAGTGGTTATTAATGATTCATGAGCAGTGTGAAGGTTCCCCCATTAAATGCATCAGTTCGTATAGACAGATATACACTGGCGACACACTTTATTCGAGCTCGGCTAGTCCCACGAATTCGGGTATACCCGGGTGTATTGAGGTTTGTGACTGTTTTCTGCCCGAGTGCATTGCGTTATTTTCCAGACAGGGATTTAAGCATTTTATTCCCGCTGGCTGCAATACTGCACAGTATATATATATATACTGCATTACAATTCATGAATTTATGCCATCTGGTAGACACGCGAAGCATTGCAGCCTATTAAATCCTAATCATTATCATTTAACAGATCAGCCGCCCGTCAGCCAGGCATGAACCCAGGCTGGGAAGGCAAACGCAACGGGGCTTGTCAGAGGTGAGGAGCGGCGCATTCCAGGTATCTGCCAGGTACATACTGGGTATTTGCTCGAATAAAGTGTGTCGGTGCAGTATATCTCTTTGAAAAAGTCGCTTAGACGAAACGCGTCAGAGAATTGTTCTGTCATTTTCATCAGGGCTTTTATGCCGCATTAAAGTTTTTTTGTTGCCGCCGCCAGCCTGGTATTTTTTACTGCAGTGCTCCAACACCTCCCTCCTCCTCTTCACTTGTTTGGAAGAGTAACCTGTGTGAACGCGGACTCCAGTTGGTAACATGTGCCAAAATTCATGTATTGCCTCATAACATCATTTTTTCTGTACGTGCATTATCACCATCTTCACTTTTCTTCAATATAATTTGAATTGATTACACTATGAGTTGTGTGCTGTTTGCTCTTTTTTCCTACATTAGCAACATCGGATGTTGAGCCATCTGAACTAACACATCAGCAGACTCAATTATTATTATTAAGGTTTTTCTTATTTGACATTACTATTCACCTTATTCTTATATATTTAGTATTCACTGATATATCACTTTAATTATCACTTTTAACAACACACTGAGTTATCACTTATTTGTTAATGAAACTGATATGGTTGAAGGATGAAGGATGAAAAAATAGGCAGCGCACTGCCAACAAACCAGGAGGAGGCTCAAGGGTTAAAAATTAAGATTTCTTTATTCCATAACAGGATCAACCAAACGACCCCCAGACATGTCCAGCAGCACCACACCTACGCGTTTCGGGCTGTATGCCCTTTATCAAGGTCATATTATTAAATAGCTAATGTTGTAAATGTTAAATTAAATAGAACATATATAGTAGCCAAAGTGTTCAGCAAGTCATGGGTTTCCGTGATTAGCTGACCAGTAAGGGTTAGGAAGTGGTTAATACTTAGCTACAAATACACCACCTACCCCCCTATCTAGGTAGTTAGTAAGCATTGCAATGCAATTGCCATAAATAAAAGCAGTATTTTTATTTAATGCATGAATGGAGTCAAAAAAGAAGGAACCAGACTTCATACTTCATACCAGAACCATACCCTTCATACTCTATGTAAAATAAAAACTGCAAATACATACTGAGAACCACAATCATACTACAGTATACAAATAAGCGTAACAAAATCCCATTTAAAATAATGCATACAGTACATACTGTATACAGTGTAAAGATGATGAATTTTTAGAGAGAGCTGCAAATTAAAAGTATATCTTCTCTCGACACTGATTTATGGAAGTACATTTTTCTGCAATGTTCTTCTTTGTTATCCAGGCTTCCCCTAACATCTATATTTTTTTCTCAAGACATAAAAATGCACAGTATATCTGTGTATGCCAAATCTATTTAATGCCGGGAGCTACAAAACATTTGTAAGAATGTGCAGGAATATGCAAGACTCCTGATTGAGTTAAAGTGCTCAAAGAACATATTTCCATCTTAACAAAATGTGTCAACCTATACACCTTCTCAAAATTGTTCCTTACGGCAGGAGCACCACATGACAAAAGAGAATGATGGCCACTGCAGTCCTGTGCAGACCTGCCTTTTCCAAAAGAATGTACAGTACATACTGTACATTACTGTATGTAGAGGGAAAAGATTGAACTTTAAAGGTGCTCCAGGAAACTCTGCTAACATGGCATAATTACAGCTTTTAAAGCCCTATCATACATATGAGATTAGTGTGATATGACATTACTGTCAGTATTTATTTAATGATCTACTGTATGCCATTGGTTCTCAACCTTTTTGGAGCAGGGGCGCCCCTGGAGGATTTTTCAAATCTCAAGACACAACTGCTAATCAGTCCTCAATCAACCCCTTTCTCTCACATGCACTGCACTCACCCTCCTTCTTACACGCACAAATCTACCACACTTACCCCCTTCCTACACACTCCACATTCACCTCTTCTCACACTTCATACTCACCCTTATTCTCAACACATTCTGCCCATTAAACCTACCCCTCTTCTTACATAACAGCTCATTCTCTCACTCACTTCTCTCACTTCTCATCACTCACCCCATTTCTCTCATATTCCATACACTCACACTTCACTCACCTTCCCACTTTCCCCATACATACACACCTTTCATCCCCTCCGCCACCACACACACACACACACACACACAACATTTGCACCTTCTCACACACATAAACCTTCTTAAACACACCACTCATGTCCCCTTCTCTTACTCAAAGCCTTTCCCCTCCCCACACAAAGCCATTACATACCCCATCCCATACAATTTCTCACCCTCCTCCTACCCACACAGAGCCCTCTCCCGTTCCAAACTTTCCTCCCATGTTCCCACACAACTAAAATATGTAATCTGCTTAGATGGTGTGCCTGTGCTGTCTGGCAAGGCTGCCATCTGCCTTTCCTCTCAATGCCACGATCAGATGGGGAGAGAGTAGAGGCAGATGAGAGTCTCTAAGTCTCCATAAGTGAGGGCATACGTGTGGGGTGTGCCTGCTGATCAACAGGCAGAGTGTTTGCCTCAGAGGATCTCGGCACACCAAGGTATCACGGCTAGTGGCGACACCCTGATTGAGAAACACTGATCTATACGTGGAACAGTATTTCGCATCCTGAGATACAGGGGCCAAATGTGACTATTTACCGGTCCAAAGAAATGAGTATAGGCAGCACTCAATGTTAATAAAAAAGATAGATACATCTTCAAAAGGTGCTGGAAAATGAAGGGTAGTCCTGTCCACACTACCCATGGATATATGTAGGCAAGGTAGGATGTATAGTATGCAGCACACTGAAATAATCAATAACCATTTATGCTGCAAAATACACTAAAGCAAAAAATCTCTGTTTTTTATCTTGCACTAACCCCTAAGCATTAAGTAAATGTATTTTGTAGGATAAGTTGTGCTTGACTATTAACAGGTCAACTTGTTACCACTGAAGTTCAAAATATTGGTTGCCTATCAAAAACTGCACCTTTGCCAATTAATGCTAAGAAAGGCATTTTGAACATGTCTGAAACTATTAGCTATGTCCATTTGGACTGTTTTAGTGCCACACACTGTAGCATAATAATAAATGTATCATATTCTACAACTCTGTGTACTTTATTCCTTTCTAGGGCATCAAAACTGCTATAAAATGGATATTCTTGTTGCAGCGAGAAGTGCATATCCGTGTTCTCAGGTATACATGGCCCGGTATTCTGAACGTCCTTCTCTTACAGATGTACTGTAGTAAGATTTACTGCCTCCATTGGCGCAGACCAACAGGCTGAAATTTCTGGCTATCGGTGGCATCCGAAAGCAGTGTATTTTGCGGCCTGGGAGGATTAAAGCAGTGTTAATCATCCCAGGCCAGACAGTCTGTAATAGCTGCACAGAGGAGTCCCAGAAAGAGAAGCTGTCCCTTTCTGTGTCTTCCCGATCTTACAGTGATCCAATGTTTTATTATTTTTATATCCTGTATTGAAGCAGGAGGTCTCCAGAGGTGAACCCCATTAATTTCAACTCTGAGTACCCCTGCTTCTGAAAATATAGACCTCAGTAGAGGGTGCTGTTAGCTGCTCCGGCTTGGCCCATGTGACGAGACGCGGAAGCTTTAAACCCCAACTGGAGTGGCGACCGGCACCCCCTATGGAGGTCTATATCTCCAGAAGCAGGTGGTCCCCGAAGGTGAAATTAATGAGGTTCACCTCCGGAGACCCCTTGCGTCAATACAGTATTTGAAAATAATAAAACATTGGATCACTGTAAGAGCTGCTCAGAGAGACACAGAGATGGACTGCTTTTCTCTCTGGGACTCCTCTGAGCAGCTCTTACAGACGTATGGCTGGCCCAGTAGGATTAACGGTGCGGGGACACATTCAGAAGCAGAGACCCCTGCTGAGTTAATACTCCCAGGCTTTTTACTGTTTTTGTTGGCTGCAATCAACCCGGGCCCTGCAGCAAGCAGTCTGACGTTGCAACCCCGCGTGTTTACGGAGAAAGTAAGTGTTGCTACATCTGTATGTCCAAACCGTGCGAGAAAGGCTTTTCTAGAAGCAGTTTCATTCCAGCTCTGCAAATCCGAGTGGCATGCCAAAAATGGCTCAAACTTGCAATTTTTGCAAGCTCACTCCGTTAACTCAAAAAGCCAAAACCACTTCAAATAACTGACAGATTTTTAATACTGTATAGCCTGGCCTTTGGCAGCTATTGCTAATTCTGGGCCTTTCCTCTGTCAGTCTTGTTATAACAGGCAGTGGAAAGGTTAATTCCTTCAGTTGGCCTGTTTTGCATTTCTGCTCTAAGTATGTAGCAATATTCAGGGGCGGGCCTAAGCAACCTTTGAGCATGTTAATCCAAAGGGTGGATATGGGTTAGAACAACCCCTGATGTGTGTGAGCCAATCGGTTTCCAGATTTGAGTTGTAATGATTCAAAGTTAGAGACACTCCCTGAGGCTATTCAATTTGAGACATGTTTCCTAAATTTAGATTGTCAGTTAGTGAGTGTGAGTTAGTCTTCAGAGAGAGCTGAGAGAGATAGGAAGCCAAGAAGAGTTATCTCCCTCCTGCCCCACCGGGGTGAGGAGGGAGGGGAATCAAGCTGCTATGAGCAGAAGAGCAGACAGCATATCAGGCCTATCATGTTCTGCTGTATGCTGTGTATGCTGCCCCGAATAAAGATCCACAGAAAAGAAGCTGCTTTGTGTGTCCCTGTTCCTGGTGTCTGGAGAATGGAGTGTCAGTGGGGATCTCTCCTCTGGAGACCCCAGGGGATCCCTACTGGCTGGAGGTGCTGTGCACCCATGAGAGAACAAGGTAACCTGTCTCACACCACACCTCCTGTCCCTGTCCTGGGTTCTCCCCACAACACAGCGGAGCACTCAGCCCTCCTCTTTACCAGCAGGTCATAGCACCAAGACCTCTCAGAGTGACCAGAAGGAGTGTACCCCCCAATCTCAGGTTGGGTGGGGTATCATGGAAGGGTTACATTTGGAGGCGCTGCTGAGATGAGGACTGCATTTTCCTGCATGGACTGCAGGACTGCATAAGGACCGGATTTTCCAACGGGACAGGTTTTTCAATGACAGTGGACCATGCAGCAGTTTCAAAGACTTTGTATGCAGCACAGAACAGCAGCCATAGACTTTGCACTGTAGGAACCTCTCCTTGAAGCTTCCCCAGGGAGGGGGTTACCCTTATTCTTACCCCTTGCAGTGTGGGACCATTTCTGGTGGCTATGCACCAGGGAGCGTAAGTCCCTACATGTGCTTCAAGGGGACAGAGGTTGCTCTAAGATTGCATAGGGACCTCTGTGCACCCATCTTCTTTACTAAGAAGAAAATAGGAGCCGGTTCCTGAGGCTACACCAGGGAGCTGGCGGCCTATCAATAGCACTGCAGCAGGGGCGACTTCCCTGAGGCACCCCCAGGGAAGCGTGGTTACCCTACTGTACCCACAGCGGAGAGTGAGGGGGGCAGGGAACTCTAGGATTACGCCTATGACCCCTGTGCACCCCATCTAAGAAGAAAAGGGAGGCAGGTCCCTGAGGTGTCACCAGGGAGCTGACGGTCCTTTAATGGCACTACAGTTGGGGCGGCTGGCCTGAAGCGACACCAGGGAAGCGTGATGACCCTTCTGCACCCCACGACGAAGAGAGAGGTAAGGGGACAGGGACTACATGGGAAATGTCTGTAGGTCCCTGTGCACCCTGCAGTAAGAGTTACTGCGGTCACTGTGTGAGGCGTTCCCTGATGCTACCCCAGAGTGCATGACACTCAAAGATTACAGGGACAGAAATGTATTTGTGGCTCCTGAATGCAAACAGAAACCACACTGTGCTGGACTATGTTATATCTCCTTCTGGTGTTTCCTGCTCCTACAGGGATGCCATGTATTTTTGTGCTCTCAAAATGGTGGCTCCAGCTCACTGGGGGCCGCATGGACTCTGTGTGTGCTAAAAATGGTGTTTCCCGCCTTACCAGGGAAGCCATGTGCTGTTCTGCAAAGATTTCTGCATTTTGCAAGCTTTCAGCTTGCAAGAAAATGCGGGAACTATTCAAACCCC
This sequence comes from Ascaphus truei, assembly GCF_040206685.1. Taxonomy (NCBI): domain Eukaryota; kingdom Metazoa; phylum Chordata; class Amphibia; order Anura; family Ascaphidae; genus Ascaphus; species Ascaphus truei. Next base: position 361,189,950 of record NC_134485.1, read on the forward strand.
TCCCCCTTTGCTTGCTCTGGATTGGACTATCCTATTTACCAGGGGGAGGAGCCGACTGTGAATGAAGGAACCCACAGGAAGTGAGGAGCCAGACGCACGTGTACTACAGAGACAGCAGTTGTGCCTCTGAACTGCTGCTGCTATCTATAATCATGGAGAATCGTGGACAAGTCTACGAACTGACCGGAGGAGTCCTAGTCATTAGGGACTCCCCTGAGAATCAACTACTTGGGGTTTGCCCCTTATGTGATTGTCCTGGCGGCTCTCTTCACCTCATGGGAAGTTGCTCTGCTTGCCGTGTGCCCTATCTGCGGGCTAGGCTCAATGGCCCTGCAGAACCTGATCTCACCATGAGCACTGAGGAGCTGCGCACTCTCTACACCCTGGTGCGCAAGTTGTCTCAACTGGCTCAGGCATCAGCCGACGACGCTGCACACCATTATATTGCCATGGTGTACAAACTGTTCTACCCTGATCTACAAGTGGTGTCCACGTACCCCTCATCCAGGTCTAGCATGTACCTTCCTATCGTCCGTCATGGCGGCCGGAAAGAAGGCTCCCTGCTTGGACCAACTGCCTGGGTGAATGCCTTCCACAACGTACCTGGTGCTGCTCCGCCTCTGGAGTCGTCCTCCTCTGCGCCTGTGCCAGCGGCGCTCAGTGGTCTGCCGTCAGAGCCCTGCGGGATCGCCCCATCTGCTTACTGTGAGGTGCGTCCTGCTACAGCTCCAGTGAACCGCTTCATGAGGGAGGCGCCCTCTGTCGAAGTGCCCGCTGTTCCAGACACCACCGAGGTATCGGCCGATGCCTCCCACGTACCCGATGCGGCTGGGATCTGCCCTGCTACTCATGGCGGTGAGCTGCGTTTCCTGTCTATGGATCCCCACTGGGATCGCGCCCAAGAAGCTGCGGAGCTGTATCTGCGGCGCCAACAAGAGATGTGCGAGGCCCGTGCTCGTGCACTGACCTTCATGCAAGCTGCGGAACGTCACTACGGCGACATGCTGCTCCGGAATCGACTGTTGGGAGGTGCTGGCCGGCACCACCCCTGATGACTGCATCGATTCTACTGTCGCTACTTTGCCACCGGGAGCTAAGATGGCCGCCGAGTCGCCCGGCCGGGTGAGCTCCAGTAAGATCCAGGCCGCTCCGGTGATTAATACCCTTCCAGTGGATCCTTTTCTCCTGACATGCAGGGGGCGGAAGAAGTCCCGGGAGGCCCTTCAGGCCGGGGCGCTGTCTGAAGCCCGCTGCTGTAAGAGCAGAGGGAGGGGCAAATTTAACTTGACCCAGGACTGTGCCATTACTCCTCCCTGGGAGAGTTCCCTGAACATGCCCCCTAGAGACTTTGGTGCTGGTCCCTTGTCACCAGAGGCCCCAGTCCCTTAGTCATCTGCCCCTTCTGCCCCGCCTTCCCATCCATCACTTGTCCCAAAGTGCGATCCTTGACCCCCAGGCCCTCTTTACCCGGAAGTACTGTGGCTTCAATTGGACAATATGATGTTATGTCTGTTATACAAAAGGAAACTTATCAAAATGTGGCGCTCTAAATATTCAGATATCAATCATAAAGAGTATAAATTAATATAACAGTGATACTTATATAAACATATAGGAAGATGCAGCTGTAACCCGGCTGAGGTTTGCTCGGTCAATCCTCTTGGTGCGGAATGGCGATGGGGTCTCCGGGAAGCGCAATATATGTAATAAAGAATAAAATAGTGATGGTGCAATATTGTTAAAGCAAGGTTAGTGAATTCAAATAGTGATGACACGGCTTTCTATATATATACTCACAAACGTGTGAGGTTTTGCAGGCACATAAAGGTATCTTTTAAGGCATTCATTCAATCGCCAGGAGATGCAGAGATCAGTGTTTCCCCGTATGTATGGACTCCCAGGAACCTTATTTAAAAGATATAACTGGACATAGTGCAGACTGTATATATAGTTTATCAAAGGTAAGTAAAATCAGTTACACTCACATATTTTCAGATACAGGTAAGCATTTTAGATCGCAATGGATCTCTCTGGCTGGGTCGATGGTGTCTCAGCTTCCCCTCTCTCGTGGCGTGCGTTCCACCAGTGCGTTCCAGACACCGGAAGTGATGTCATCCGCCGCGTCCACTTCCTGGGGTTCCAGCCGTCTCAGGGATAGAGCGTCACTCTACGCGTTTCACCACATAGGTTTCATCAGGAGTCATCAGGAGTCACCAGAGGCCCCAGTCCCTTAGTCATCTGCCCCTTCTGCCCCGCCTTCCCATCCATCACTTGTCCCAAAGTGCGATCCTTGACCCCCAGGCCCTCTTTACCCGGAAGTACTGTGGCTTCAATTGGACAATATGATGTTATGTCTGTTATGCCTGATATGCATTTGGAAGGATCTGTGCAGTGGGGGGATTGTGATGATGATGGGATGGGCTCAGTAAGATCTGATAATGTATTGTCTCCTGTCAGGGAGGAGGCAGAAGGAACCCCTATGTGGGAAGGTCCTATATTCTGGGTGCTGCCGGGTACTGCTACTGACCGCAGTTTAGTGAAATTTAGTAGAGCAGCCTGAGTAATAGTTTTTAGGTTCAGAAAGATGGGATTTGAGTTCCCATATCTCCCTGAGAAATTGATGAGAACTGTACAAATTCACCGCTTAGAGTGGGTGAAAGAGGCCATAATTGCCCTCCTTGGGACTTATGCAAAGGATCACGCCTATGTGGATCTGGATAGAGATCCCCAGTTATTAAAACTATGGCTGGTTGGGAGAGATATTCACATAGACCGAGTGGAATATATTTCTGAGTATGGGACAGTAAAGGTAACTGATGATACTGGTAGAATGGTCAGGAAGCCTGACCCTGCTCATTACTATGAATGCTTTAATAACTGCTGTGTTAGTAGAAATGTTATGTTCAGTCAGTCACTGTATTGTCATATATCTGTGTATATGCAGTAATTATGTCAGTTCTGTCCAGCTAAAAAGTATAGGAGTTAATGCATTTCAGCTTATGCGAATTTATAGGTGTTGCACAGTATGGTAGAGATTATACCTGCTGTAAATCCAAGCTGGGACGGTTGGAGTTTTACCAGAGAGAGTATATAGCCTGGCCTTCGGCAGCTATTGCTAATTCTGGGCCTTTCCTCTGTCAGTCCTGTTAGAACAGGCAGTGGAAAGGTTAATTCCTTCAGTTGGCCTGTTTTGCATTTCTGCTCTGAGTATGTAGCAATATTCAGGGGCGGGCCTAAGCAACCTTTGAGCATGTTAATCCAAAGGGTGGAACACCCCCTGATGTGTGTGAGCCAATCGGTATCCAGCTTTGAGTTGTAATGATTCAAAGTTAGAGACACTCCCTGAGGATATTCAAATTGAGACATGTTTCCTAAATTTAGATTGTCAGTTAGTGAGTGTGAGTTAGTCTTCAGAGAGAGCTGAGAGAGATAGGAAGCCAAGAATAGTTCTCTCCCTCCTGTCCCACCGGGGTGAGGAGGGAGGGGAATCAAGCTGCTATGAGTAGAAGAGCAGAGAGCATATCAGGCCTATCATGTTCTGCTGTATGCTGTGTATGCTGCCCCGAATAAAGATCCACAGAAAAGAAGCTGCTGTGTGTCCCTATTCCTGGTGTCTGGAGAATGGAGTGTCAGTGGGGTCTCTCCTCTGGAGACCCCAGGAGATCCCTACTGGCTGGAGGCGCTGTGCACCCTGAGAGAACAAGGTAACCTGTCCCACACCACACCTCCTGTCCCTGTCCTGGGTTCTCCCCACAACACCGCGGAGCACTCAGCCCTCCTGTTTACCAGCAGGTCATAGCACCAAGACCACTCAGAGTGACCAGAAGGATTGTACCCCCAATCTCATGTCGGTGGGGTACCATGGAAGAGTTACACTGTAAATGTGGAATTGCATCATTATAAGCCAAACAACCTGTTTCATGTCTGCTGAACATGCACTTACTTAATGAGAATTCCTAATGACCTATTTTATAGTAATTTCTGTCTTTCTACTGGACAACGCCTAATTTACATTGTTGAAAACATTTTAATTATTATTACACACAAACATTCATATTAATCACCTGGACCACATGGCATGCCTGATTTTCTCATTAAATGGCTAATGGCCAGATTCAAAGGCACATGTGCCAAAAGGCTGCCTATTTAAACTCCCATTTTATCATTTTAATTTTTATTAAAATATATAAATACATGGGGCATTATAGAGTAGTAATGGACATCATTGGCAACTATCTCTCTTTGGATGATAATGGCCCTTCTCATCTACCGCCACCCTGGAGATGAGAAGGTATTCCTGCAGGAAATTGCAGACCTCATTGCTGGACTAGTCCTGGAGCACCCCAGATGGCTTATCATGTTGGATGTTAATGCCTGTGTTGATGATAAACTCTCTCAATTTAGTCCACAATTAATGCTCTGGGCTTCACACAACTTGTGTGCTCTGCTACCCATAGAATTGGACACTCACACTTGATCTTGTTTTCCAAACCAGTTTAGAAATCTCTGACCTAACAATGGACCCAGTTGTCTGGTCAAACCATGACTCAGTTTTGTTCTCAATCTCAGCCTCCATCCCCCTTCCCCCCCTAAATAGGCTGTCTCCAATGGAGGTGACCAGGTATCGACCATTGAGGGATATGATCCCCAGAGCCTAATGGCAAACCTGGATTTCTCTAACATATTAAGTGACTGCATGGATCCGAGAACTCTTTTTCATTACTACAATAAAGATTTGGGGGCCGCAATGGACACTTTTGTTTCTGTTCGCAAATGACCCCTCACCTCAAATCACCACAGCCCTTGGTTTGACAGTTGGTTGAGGACAAGCTGGAACTTATTGACCACATCACAAAATACCAGTCCACAGTTACTAGTAAGAAGTCAGAGTTCCTGTCACGTGAGATCATGGCAGCGGACAAAAGACCCGTTCAGCTTTTCAGTACCGTGGACAGGCTCTGCAAACCAGCATGCCTGCAGTATGGTGTAATTCATGTCAGGGTTCCAGGCATGAAAATGCAGGTTCTCTGGCTTTATTAACTAGCTTTGACCATCTGGATGTAGAAGACCTTGTGCAAAAAATCAATGGCTTGCATCCCACTACCTGTGATTTAGACCCAGTCCCAACATGCCTTCTTTTAGGCTGTGTTAATGTAATCGGCCCAGTGTTTGCCAAAATAGTCCTGTGCTCTTTGCAGATAGGGATCTTTTCTGAACAGTTGAAGGAATCAGTCATCAGACCTCTTCTAAAAAAAGTATTCATTAGACCCATATTGCATGGCTACATACAGGCCTGTATCAAACCTTGCTTTCCTATGGAAGGTTATTGAGAAAGTGGTGGTAACCCCACTAGAAAGCAGTCTATCAAACCATGGCATTTATAAGCCATTCCTGTCCAGATTCAGAAGATGGCATATTACTGAATGATCTAAATGATCTCCTGATGGTGGCTGTTCGAGCTTAGTGATCCTTGAGCGGGTCACAGAGAGTATCTTCAGGAGTGTACACCTCTGCACCAAAGCTCCTGTCATGTGGAGTGCCAAAGGGTTCTAATCTATCTCCTATGTTGTTTGCAGTGTACATGCTGCCAATAGATTACATAATCAGATTGCATGGCATGGGTTTTCACTGCTATGCATGACACAACTTTAATTGTCCTTTGGACATACATGAAATTGAGAGGTAACTCTCAATGTATTACTTCCTGGTAAAAGATTTTATAAATAAATACAGTACATTTGCACCAGGTACTAAGGAGCTATAAACAGTCTTCAATGTATGTTTATCTGAGTTCCTAGAGTGTATAAGCGTTGGTTGAGGTCGAATCCTGATATGACAAAAGTGCATGTGGTGGAAGCTCACCATCAGAAGACAACAAGACTGCAGCTATGCAAACACACTGGCGTTAAGCTGGGGGCGTCCAGCTGCTAAACGTTGTCCATATTCAGAATCTTGGTGTTGTCCTTGACTGTTACTTGACCTTTCAACATCAGGTGTCAGCCAGGATCAAATCTTCAATTTTCCATTTAAAGAACATAGCCAGGATTAAGCACTTGATCCTCCCATGGGATCTCACTACACTTTTGTGTCCTCATGGCTGGACTCCTGCAATGCACTGTACCTTCCAGAAAAGAGCTGTGCTGCCTGCAGCTCGTGCAGAATGCTCCAGCCATTTTGTTAACCAACCACACTTGTTCTAGCCACATGACATCTGTCCTCCATTCTCTACACTGGCTGCCTGTAAAATGGCAAATTTATTTTAATATTGGCTTGTTGACATTCAAAGCACTACATGACCAGGATCTCAGCAATCTGAAAGAGCTTCTAGTTCCCTAAACTCCCAGTCGCTCACTTCGATATACAGATGAAGGACTCCTTACAGGTCCCAGAATCTCTTTGGCTTCCTCTGCGACCTTAACTTTTAGCCAAGTTTCTCTCCCTCTCTGGAACAGTCTGCCTCATACAGTTCAAGAGGCCCCCTCTCTGGAAATCTATAAAAACAGGCCTACCTCTACCCATTTAAGAGCTGCAGTACTGTCCCATCCTGTACAGTATTGTATCTTTCCTTATGTTTGTTCTCTTTTATAACATTAAATGTTTTCGTCTTTCTCCCTTTTTGTAACTGTGAAGTGCTTTGTGTTCCAATGGGAGAAAAGCTCAATACAAATAAAGTTATTATTATAATGTATATTTGTCTTTCATGCTTATATAGCTAATAATCAAAACATATATTGAGATATATTATTTGTCAAAATATGGAGCATACATTTACATATAGTTATTATATATTGCAGGTTGCATATTAGCTATGAAGAAGCTACAAATCACATCTTTGGAAATCGTAAACAGTTTGCATGCTCCATTTAAACGTAAGATAAAAAAAAGTATTGCTAATTCTCTTCATATTGTTGACAAGCTATTATTTAATGTTATTTTATTTATCATTTAAATATTTAATTAGTTATTTGTACCCCGGTGGTCCCTAAATATGACATTATATTTGAAGAAAATGCTTCCTTCATCAATGTCCTATTTTCGACCATGGGTTGCAATTAGTTGTTTCTCCTGTCGATTTTTTTTTTCTTTTTACACATTTTAGGAGTCAATAGGATTTTGTTTTTATGAGCATACTATATTTGTACAGTACATGCATCGATAAGTGGGAAAAAGATAGTGCTTCACTTTAAGTACATTTTCGCTTTACATACATGCTCTGGACCCATTGCGTACGCTGATGCGGGGTATGCCTGTAGTGTGTTTGTTTATGTATTAACCCCTTTGGTGTCTCTGGTATACCTTGGTAGCCACAGGCATCAAATGAGTTAATGTTATTGTTATCAAAGTCTTCTGTGATAATAGTTATGACAGAAGCCTATCATAGAAACACAATTTAGCCCAAATTATTACTACAATGTTGATGAACCCCCCTTAACTTTACCGTGTTCGATTTGAACTCTACTTTAACAAAGTTTGATGTATCCTGGCAATTGTTTCTAATGTTTCAATCCATTACACCTCTCTCATAAGCAAAAGCTTTTTCATATTTCCTCCTCTTGCAAGCAATTTCACCACCTCAAGTATTTGCCACTTAATCTGAGAGACAGAACGTTTCTTTAAGAAAAAATGTTTCCTACAAAAGTCTCTTTGTTCTTTTAATTATTTGGGTCATATTTCTTACACTTGATTTATGTTCTGAAATTCTAATTTTGATTTGCCTAGAGGTCTGGCCAACATAGCCAAACCACATGTGCATTTCAAAAGGAAAATTAAATTTTGACCATCACAAATTGTATAATTTCTGCAAAAGCTTTGTATTCCTCTAAAGGGCTGTGTGATCATACCTCCCTAATTATGTTATTACAATTCATACAATGATGGCATGGAAATTTTCCATATTGTAGTTCACCAAATAAAAATACTACAAGCCAGCTACCAAAGTTCTCACTCCATTTATATGAAAATAAAAGCAACTCATTGAAACATTTGCCATAAATTGGATCATTTTGTATTAATGGCCAATATGTCTATATTATTTCTCTTATCGATTTGGATCTAGTATTATACGTGTAACGGTTAGACACCCACCCATTGGCACCTGTGGTCTACTGGCCCCATTACATGTCTGGGTGATGTGTGGTGCGCCTGCTGGCTTACAGGACTCCTGAGTCTCCCGCTGGGTTGGTATGGGGATATCAGCACGACATGCATCTGAGGTAGTGTGATCTGAGTTTTACTCACACACAATGCAGCACCTCCACCTAATCAGGATCTCTGCGGCTGCAGGGGGATATATCTGATGAGGACCTCCTCTGTGGTACCTCCTTCTGCAGAATGACTCCACACTCACACAGAAGGGTTGCGGTGAACAAGGGCCTCTTTATTAGCATCATCATGGACAGACTGCCCCTCATAGCGGTCGTTCTAGCCGCTCATTTTGGTGAAGTGCATCCCTCTCGGAAAGTTCCTTCTCTCTCTCAATAGAGTTGGATCACCTCTCCCCCAAGGGCGATCACCATCTGTGTCAGGTCCCTGATTACAGTGTGGAAGCACTTGGTACTTAGATCTTTCAGCCTTGAACTGCTGCTTACTGAACACTCAGTCATAACTCAACCACCAACTTTAGGCAGTGCTGTGTCTTAAATAGACTCAGAAAACAGCCACACCTCTTGTGTCACTAACAGTGGACACAGAGCATGTTACCACTCCCCTTGTGTATATATGACACCTCAACAGGGTATAAGGGCAAACCTCCATGATAGTTGCTGGCAACCCTTCATACTTACCAGGTTTACTGCCAGCATGAGAAGGAGCTGTATACCATTTTTATACATGGCTACATAAGTAAAAACAAACAGTAGGAGTTCTGAATTCACTTAATTTATAGTAGTTTTTAACAGACGTCGTCTTCTAATTCTGCTTACACTGGCGACACACTTTATTTGAGCTCGGCTAGTCCCGTGAATTCGGGTGTACTCGGGTGTATTCAGGTTTCTGATCGTTTTCTGCCAGAGTGCATTGCGTTATTTTCCGGCAGGGATTTAAGCTTTTTATTCCGGCTTGCTGAAATACTGCAATGCCGTGAAAATACACATGGTGGCGCTTGCGAGCTGTTCTCTGTGAAGCCGTCCCCTATAATGAATTGTAATGCAGTATATATACTGTATATATATATATACTGTATAACAACAACCCCTATAAGCCCTAACATACAGTACTGTACACATACAGTACAGTACTGTATATGCACATACATAAATGATACTACTGTATGGGCGGCGGGGGCGAGATGTGTTTGCAGCAGAGAGATATCCGCTGCTCTCTCTGCGCAAACATCGGCACAATAAAAATTATTTTAAATACATTTTTATTGATAGTGTACATGTGCAGGGGGTCTCCGGAGCTGAATCGCGTTGGTTTTAGGTCTGGGGACCCCTGGCCCCCCGAGATACAGCCCCCTTTAGGGGGTGCCGGTATCCCTCTGCTTGGTTTAAAGGGCCCGATCACATGATCGCGGCCTGTAAACCAAGCAGAGCAGAGGGATACCGGCACCCCCTAAAGGGGCCTGTATCTCGGGGGGCAGGGGGTCCCCAGACCTGAAACCTGTGCGCTTCTGCTCTGGAGACCCTCTGCATATGTACAGTATCAATAAAACACATACAATATACAGTATAAATAAACACTCGTTCTTTACCTTAGCGGCTATGCGCTATAGTAAAGAAGCATCATTTCTGTATTTTAATAATACAGTATTGTACAGTGAGCAGGGGGTTCCCTGAGCCAGAAATTAATGCTCAGGGACCCCCCCTGCTCCTGCTCAATATTATTAAAAATACAGAAATGCTGCGTCATTACCATAGCGGATAGCCGCTAAGGCAATGAAGGGGTTAACCCACCGTGCCCGCTTTATTGTGTGTAGTGGGGATGGGTGAGGGGGGGTATTTGGCCCTTGGTGTGAGTTTAGGACTTGCGGGGGGGGGGGGGTTTGCGGGTGCACTTAACCCCTTCACGACCGTAGCAGTTAATACCGCTACGGTCATGAAGGGGTTAAGCCCTCCCGCTACCCTCCCCCGCAAGCCCTAAACAACCATCGTTGGGGCTAATACCCCATTCACCCACCCTCCCGCTACCCACAATAAAAAAATACACACACACAGCAGCCGCCAAAAAATAAATAAATAGAAAGAGGGATACCGGCACCCCCTAAAGGGGCCTGTATCTCGGGGGGCAGGGGGTCCCCAGACCTGAAACCTGTGCGCTTCAGCTCCGGAGACCCTCTGCACATCTACACTATCAATAAAAATGTATTTTAAATGTATTTATTTATATTCATTTATTTATTTATTTATTTAGATTTATTTATTAATTGTGCTGCTGCTGCAAGTCCTAAACTCACACCAAGGGCCAAACACCCCCCTCACCCCCAATAAAAAAAATTCACGCACAGCAGCCCCACAATTAATAAATAAATCTAAATAAATAAATAAATACATGAAGAGAAATAAATATATACTGTACAGTATATATATATACTGGATATATATACAGTATACAGTATACAGTATATACACACAGATGATGAACCAATATACAAATACATGTAGAATGGTTATCAAAATCATACTGTCCTACAAATAACGCTTCTCTATACAGACAATAATAATAATCCATTTAATAATCCTAACTGATTTTACAATATAAAACACAACATTCCAATCCACACAGTACATTGCATTTACATTGTATAAATGATGCATAGCATAAAATCTATGCACCATATACATTCTGCAAATGAATGTTAACAATATAATTGCAAGCTACTCTACCAGTAAATACAAACACTTCCAAACAAGTCAACTATTTTAACCAATCAAGTAAACAAAAATAAATATAAATATATACAGTATACTGTAAGTACCAACCAGAAAAACACAATTTAAAACCAAAGCTAACCCTTACAATACCAAGGATTACATCTATCTAATTGTAAAAAAAAACTTATACATTATACACAGCATTGTTTAAAGCCCCCTCCCCCCTAATGTTTCTGTTAAACAGATTACACTGAAGGGAGAGAGATATAAAGGCCTAAAGCCCCTTCCCCCCTAATGTTTCTGTTAAACAGATTACACTGAAGGGAGAGAGATATAAAGGCCTAAAGCCCCTTCCCCCCTAATGTTTCTGTTAAACAGATTACACTGAAGGGAGAGAGATATAAAGGCCTAAAGCCCCTTCCCCCCTAATGTTTCTGTTAAACAGATTACACTGAAGGGAGAGAGATGTTTCTGTTACCAGTAAATCTCCTTCCCTGCATTGATGTCGTGCAGTGTACAGTACAGTATGTAAATGTGGGGAGGGGGGGGGGGACCAATGTGCATACTGTGAGGTTTAACCACCCTCACCCCCTACCCACATACCGTTACCCCCCCCCCCCGTCCTGGCCATGGCCCCTCCGCTTCTGCAAAACAGACACAAAAATTAAAATATACAAAGTAATGTCCCCTAACCCCTTAATCACCATAGCGGTTATTAACTGCTACAGTCATGAAGGGGTTAACCCACCCTCACCCACCACTCGGGATGCCTACATACCCTCCCACACTAACCCTCCCCCCCCGTGAGGCCTAACCACCCAGTCAGTACCCACAAGGGAGGCCTACCCACATACCGTTGGGGAAACACCCCACCCCCAGTACCCACAATAAAAACAGTACAATGACCCACAATAAACAGCATTATATTTATTAAATTCATTACCCCCCCCCTTGTGCCCCCCCATAAATACAAGATGTATTCTTTTACATACAGGGTCCATAACGCAGCCCCACGCTAGTCCCCGGTGGGCTGGCAGGGCACCTGGACAGACCTACAGTTTACCAGCAGCCCTTTTTACACAGGTTCTGGAGGCCTGCTGGTGGATCCTGCCAGCACCATGGCGCCCAGGTGGTCTCCTTGGGTCACCTTGAGCCACAATTGGGTCCCCACAGTAGGCCCAAGGATGTCTGGGAGCACCGGGTCAAACCCACAGGTGTCTGCGGGGCCTCGGGTGGTTCCCATGGGGGTCTGGGGAACTCACGGGTGCTCACTACGGGTCCAATGGATGGAGTTCCCACGCTCTGATTGGCTACCGTACCACGTGACAGGTTTTCATTGACGTCACATCCTTTCTCCCCCAAGCCCCTGACACATGGTATACCAGAGCCAATCAGAGTAGGGATAAAGTTCCCACGCTCTGATTGGCTCTAGTACCATGTGTGCACGGCCATGTGTCTTTTAATGATGTCACCTTAAAGGCATTTGAAGCAAAGCCATTCTGATTGGCTGTGCTTTCATTCCCTTTAAGTGACGTCATCATTTTTTTTTTTGTCGGCCAAAACACATGGTTTTCACGGCCCAATCAGGACCGTGGGAACCATGACGCAAAATGTGACGTCATAGGCCTTTAAAAGCCTATGTCGTCTCATTTTGAAGCCAGACGCCGCGGAGGAAGGACCTCCGGAGAAGAAAAAAGACAAGGGCATGGCCGATGATGGAAAGAAGACCACGCCCTGCCCCGCCCGGAAGGAGATAGAAGAAAGAAGAATACAGATGAAGATGGATTACAAGTAGAAGACCGGTGGATTGATTTGGATTTTTAGTTTAAAGTTTATTATTTTCTGGTTTATTATTTTATGGGTTCCTGATCGTGGATTGGTTCGTGAGTAAGCTGCGCAACGGGAATCGGTGGGGGCAAGTAATGGTAAGTGAACTACAGTAAAGAAATGTATTTTATTTAACTTGTTAATTTTTTCAAAAGGTTTTTTAACATGTGTATTTTTTTTTTTTTTGTGGTATATCATTTCTTGCCACTGTATGTATGTATGTACAGTATATATGTCTAGAGAGATATACTGTACAGTATACATTCAGGGTAAGAAATGATGATGTTTTAAAAGCTGGATTAGATGTGTTTTTAATTATTTTGTGAGTTTAAAGTATTTTAAAATTAGATACAGTAGATGTATTCCTTGGTATTGTATTGTGTGTTTGAGGAAGGTCAGGGATAGATAGCCTTGGTTGTATTTTTGTCGGTACTTATATTTTTTCAAAGGCTTAATTGTTCTGCTCTAGGCGTGAATCTGTTAATGGTTTCATTGTTCGTGATTGAGTGTGAATTGTTTAGGGATGTAAATAATGATTGCTAATTGATTTTTGTTTACGTTTGATTAATTTGCATAATGTATACTGTATGGTGCATAGATATTGAGGCATCATTTATATTGGAATGTAAGTTGTTTAAATGGCTTTTCAGAGGTTTAGTGATGATTTAGATTGAGAGATCAGTTATGAATATTAAAGGAAATTGATTTTAATTTAGTGTGTATGTATGGAGAAGTGTTTGGTTGTAGGACAGTGCTTTTGATAACCCTTTTACATTTATTTGTACTGTATATTGGTTTATCATGGGTGTGTATATAACGTGTGTATATATATATACTGTACTGTATACTGTATCTCTCTCTCTCTCTTTCTCTCTGTCTCTCTGTATGTATATATACAGTATACAGTATATATATATAGTTGCATGATGAAGCCACAGTACAAATTCATGGGTGAAGGGTGGGTATCGTGCCTGTGTGGCTTAACCCCTTAATTACCTTTGCGGTTATTATCCGATAAGGTGTTTAAGGGGTTAATTGATATCTGAATGTAATTGCAATGTATTGGCTTGGTTTTGGCTATGTTTTGTGTGGGCAAGAGAAGGAAGGCGCTGGCATCGGACACTTCGTATTGATGAGGTCAGTAGTACTTTATTTATTTGTATATGCTAGTTAATGTTTTTAATAATGGGCAATTAATCTATTATCCATATCTGGATAATAGTTATTTTGCACATTATTGTACTGTAGGTGTTGGAGAGGGAGGGTGTATGTATTGAATGTATAGGCCAGGTTTATTTTTTTTACATTCAGGGTTTGATTCCGTGGTTCTGCGTGGGGCCTATGGAGACCACCTCTGGGTATTCTCGGGTATCCCAAGGGTATCAGGCTGGTGGTTCCATGGGTGACACATGCGGGGATGATGATGTGTGGTCCCACTTCTGTGGGGGCACCGCGGACCCGTAGTCTGCGGGGATGACGATGTGTGGTCCCACTTCTGTGGGGGCACCGCGGACCCGTAGTGAGCACCCGTGAGTTCCCCAGACCCCCATGGGAACCACCCGAGGCCCCGCAGACACCAGTGGGTTTGACCCGGGGCTCCCAGACATCCTTGGGCCTACCGTGGGGACCCAATTGTGGCTCACGGTGACCCAAGGAGACCACCTGGGCACCATGGTGCTGGCAGGATCCACCAGCAGGCCTCCAGAACCTGTGGAATGCTGCTGGTAAACTGTAGGTCTGTCCAGGTGCCCTGCCAACCCACCGGGGACTAGCGTGGGGCTGCGTTATGGACCCTGAATGTAAAAGAATAAATCTTGTATTTATAGGGGGGCACAGGGGGTGGGTAATGTATTTAATAAATAGAATGCTGTTTATTGTGGGGCTGTGCATTGTTTTGATTGCGGGGACTGGGGGTGGGGTGTGGGGGGGGTTCCCCAACGGTATGTGGATAGGCCTCCCTTGTGGGTAGTTAGTGGGTGAGGGTTGAGGGTGGTTAGGCCTCACGGGGTGGGGGGTTAGAGTGGTAGGGTATGTACAGTAGGCGTCCCGAGTGGTGGGTGAGGGTGGGTTAACCCCTTCATGACTGTAGCGGTTAATAACCACTATGGTGATTAAGGGGTTAGGGGACATTACTTTGAAAGTGTTAATTTTTTTCTCTGTTTTACTGTACAGCAGCAGCAGCAGCGGAGGTTGCCATGGGTAGTGGGTAGTGTATTGAATGTATTTATTGGTTATTATGCCTTAACCCCTTCATTACCTTAGCGGCTATACGCTATGGTAATGACGCAGCATTTCTGAACTTTTAATAATATTGTGCAGGAGCAGGGGGTCCCCTGAGATTAGATTTCTGTCTCAGGGAACCCCCTGCTCACTGTACAATATTATTAAAAATACAGAAATGCTGCTTCTTTACCATAGCGCATAGCCGCTAAGGTAAAGAATGATTCTTTAATGATGTGTGTGTTTTATTCACAGTGTAGATGTGCAGGGGGTCTCCGGAGCAGAAGCGCACAGGTTTCAGGTCTGGGGACCCCCTGCTCCCCGAGATACAGGCCTCTTTAGGGGGTGCCGGTATCCCTCTGCTCTGCTTGGTTTAACAGGCCGCGGTCACGTGATCGGGGCCTTAATGCAGAGGGATACCGGCACCTCATAAAGGGGGCTGTATCTCGGGGGGCAGGAGCTCCCCCGACCTGAAACCAGTGCGGTTCAGCTCCCGAGACCCCCTGCACATCTACACTAGGAATAAAAATGTATTTCAAATGTATTTATTTGTATTTATTTATTTATTTATTGCGGGGATGCTGTGTGTGATTATTTTTTATTGTGTGTAGCGGGGGTGGGTGACGGGGTTTATAAATGTGAGTTTATAAATAAAATAAAGAATATTATTTCTAGGGGCCTTAGAACAGAAGTTCCCACGCCAATTGCGCGCTCATTGCTCTTTTGTTACAATGTTGCTGGTCTTGCGGCTTTGCAGTCTGGCAGCAAAAAGCAGTTTGTAGTACTGAGTGTGAGATAAATTAACCAGTTCTTTTATTGCTGAAGTCGCCACCAAAAACTTTTATTTACAAATACAGTACAAAAACCGTGCAACACACAACAACATACAGTATCCTTTGTTTAAGTACAGCAAGTACTGTAGGGCAAAACATGTACTGTACAGTACAGCACAATATTACAGTATGGTCTCACTGAAAGTCCTCCCCATTTTCCATCCATGGCCGATGCCTTGCATGGCGCAAAACGCCATTAATGCAGTCTCTAACGCCTCTCATTACAGGATCTGTAACAGGATAATAGCGCTGCATTTCTTCCACAATCTTTTTCCTTAAATTAGCAGGAAGGGCCTTTTTATGGCGATTCCCATCGTAATTTACTTTGAACACCCACTCGCAGTACAATGTGTAGGGAACATGGTGTTTAAATATGATCAAGGCATACTTGTGTGGTATACCAGCACTCCTCACCCTATACTTCTCCCTCAGCGCCGGTGGCAGATCGCACAGGGAGATGTCGGGCACTGTTTCTATGCGAGCAGGTGTAGGAGGTCTTTTGGGAGCGGGTGTACTTGAGGCGACGGGCAATGGTAGGGTGTCTGGGAGGAAGCTTTCCTCCGGTAGTGGTCGCCGGGTTGTCTCCTGGCGTGGTCTTGACGGGGTTGTCATGTCCAACCTCAATAGCATACTACACTGCATCTTCTGGTGGAGGAGGTGTGCTTGGTGATGGACGGGGGCCGAAGGTACCATGCATCACATCCATGTCACCCCCCTGCTCCAGCGTCGGGGAAACAGGGGCATTAACACCGAGCAAATAATGTATGCCCGCTATGTCAGCCTCTATCTTGTCCATCCGTTGATCCATCCGTTGCTCCATATGTAGCATCCGTTGATCCATCCGTTGCTCCATATGTAGCATCCGTTGCTCCACATGTAGCACCGACTCCAGAAGCAGACCTACCTTTGCCAGCACAATAGAATTCCCGGGGAGATCCACAGTTAGCCCATTCAGGATCCGGTCTAACGAGCTGCTTGTGCATGGCATCTGGAGATCTGGGGGGATGGGTGCAACGGAGGATGAGATGGGGGTTCCCTGGAGAGAAGCGCATCGATGGAGAGTGGAGGAGGTGACCTGGGGATGCCCGGTACAGGAGAAGCTGCAGTGTCATCGAAGAGGGATGGAGAAGGTGACCGCTGGATTTCCGGGAGAGAAGCAGAGTCGTCCAAGAGCAAAGGAGACAGTGACCCGTGGATTTCAGAGGCAGCAGCATCTTCAGATGGAACCGGAGAAGATGGGGGTGGAGAAGCCGGGCTGAAGATTTCCGGGACAGCTACAGCAGAGTCGTCGAAGCTTATGGGAGCAAGTGGTCTGCGGATTCGGTGAGTTGGCTGCCATTCGTCTTGCGTACCGAGCACAGTACCATATTTCTTCTTCACATAATAAGGCTGACGTGTTTTAAAACCCTTAGCCTTTGGGGTCAGCAGAAGGTTTTCTTTATTGGCCTTAGCCTGTCGCTTTGCCTTTGGCTTGGAAACGGTAACTGCCTTTCTCTTTTTCAGTGTGGCAGGCACAGCAGAGGTGAGATGGTTCTTGCGTCCATAGAACCGGGGCTGCTCCATGTAAGCGGGAGGCACAATGCAGTATCTGGACAATGGCTCAGATAAAGATCAGCAAGTGGTGGGCTATGCAACGTGTACAACCTTTTATGCATTGCGGCCAGGTACAGGTGTTGAAAGTGGGTGGTCTGTAATGTGAGTCATTAACATATAAATACACCATCCATTTTGTGGATTCACTGCACATTGAATACACATCGACTAAACATCGAATATACATTCTTGTGTTTATATTTCTTTCTACTCGCAGCAATGCCTGTTAAGAAGATTTCAAAGGATCTCAGCATGAGAATGAAGGAGATGTACACGAGCGGAAAACGAATTGCAGATATCCAGCGCTGGTTAACTGCTTCTGGCCTCGTTGTGCCATCAAACACCGTGTGCTATCATGCACACGGAAAAAACAGAGACCGCAAAAAGGCACCAAAGGTAACAAATGCGTAAGTATATTTATAAAACTTAACCAAAAAAAATATAGAAAACTGTAGTGTACATCTACAGTATACCGTATTTATATAGTATATTTATATTACAACAGTATATACTGTAGTGTACTGTATGTGTGGTCAATTTATATTTTTTGTGCAGCAGTATACACTTTTGTTATATTGCAATTCATCTTACAACGGAATATACAGTATATGATGTGTATTTATTATGATATAACAACAGTATACTGTATTTATATAGTATATTTATTATATTACAACAGTATATAGTGTACTGTATGTGTGGTCAATTTATATTTTTTGTGCAGCAGTATACACTTTTGGTATATTGCAATTCATCTTACAACGGAATATACAGTATATGATGTGTATTTATTATGATATAACAACAGTATATTTTGTCTATTTATATTTATAGTACAGCAGTATACATTTTTTGTATATTTATATTTACTGTATATTACAACATTACATGTACAGTATACAGTATACATTTTATATTGCTGCATATTAATAACACAATATAATTTCTTTGCATTGTAGGGAGACTACTCTTCTGGTGGACAGAATAAGTGAGGAGAATGATGAGAGGAGCGCATTAAGGGTTAAAAACACTCTGCAGGAAAAGCACAATCTGACTGTATCCGAGAGCAGCATAAAGAAGATGAGACGCAGAATTGGATGGAAATATGGATGTGTGAGGTTAGTACTGGACAGTACAAGAGGTACTGTAAAGTAAAAGTGTTGTTTTGCAAAACTGTACTGCGCTGTGACGCTAAAAATTTTTATTCATTGTCATTACAGAGCGTACCCCCAAACAAAATCAAAAGAGTGCTACAGGCCCAAGCATGGATTGACAGCGGTGAGACTTTCCAGGATTGCATCTTCACTGATGAGTCTACTGTGTCGCTGGAGAGATTTGCAAGATTTGCGTTCCACAAAAAAGGCCGCATAACTTTGAAGCCGCGGCCAAAACACCCTGTGAAGCTGCATGTGTGGGGTGCCATCTCTAGGCGTGGACCGGGATGCATTGTCGTCTTTGAAGGTACAATTTCTCAAATATAATGCCGCCTAATGCACTGTACTTGACTAGTGTTGCCTTACCGTATGCACTGTACTGTACTATTGAGCCCTTTTCTTTTCTTGCTATAGGAATCATGAATAAAGATTTCTTCCAAGACAACATTGTGCCCGTGATAGTGCGATACATCAGACGTGACTTTCCCAATGGGCATCGCTTTTACCAGGACAATGATCCCAAGCATACCGCGTCGACGGCGCATATCCTTGAGCGCGGCATCAACTGGGTGAAGACGCCAGCGGAGTAAGTGCAGTAGACCGTGTCCCATTTATGTTCCCCACTGTTTTTACTGTGTACTGTATCTCTTAAACTAATTGTCCTTTCTTTCCAATCACAGATCGCCAGACTTCAATCCGATCGAAATGGTCTGGCATCAGCTGAAGGACCACATCCGTAAAGTGGCGAAACCCTCCAAGAAGGACGAGTTGTATAAAGCCATAATGAGTTTTTGGAACGATGTACTCACCGTGGAACGATGCAATAAATATATAGACCATATTGCCACTGTGTTGCCCATTGTCATCGCGCGCAATGGGCAAGCATCAGGAAAGTAGTACAGTGCTGTAGTATTGTACAGTAAGTACAGTATGATACAGGTAAGTATGGCACAGATTTTTTCTTTCCCAATAGTCAGAGTATACAGTAGTTCCAGTATACAGTACAGTAGACTAGTTTGACAGTATTACAGTAACTGCCTACTAACTGCTCCATTTTTTTCTTTCCAGAGAAAGCTGCACCAGCCACCTACTGTACAGTAGTTCTACCATAATACAGTACGCACATACAGTACAGTACAGTAACTGAACAAAGATTTTGTTTTCTTGTCGTTCCAGGAAAAAGGGTGCCCAAGGGGGAGGGGGGCGTTGTGTTCCGTCAAATCTGCTTGTGCAGTCAAATGTACAGTATATAAACAGCAGTAATGATGTACACAAAACCTCTCCTCTCTCAATGAACTACTGTACCGCAGACACAATGAGGATACTGTTACAGTATGAAGGGAAAAAGAACAGGATGGGTTATTTAACATTATACTGTGCAATATTTATACTGTATATTTATATATACTGTATTTTTATTCTAAAGGTATTCGAGAATGTACTGTACTGTATGAGGACCTGGTGACTTTCAACCCTCTCAGACCCACAGAACGGATTATTTCACATTACTGTATATTTATCCTGTATATTTTCAGTAATTTAGAAGCAGTGGCTGTTCTGAACAGAACAGTTACTGTAAGCAAACGGATGCACATCAGATTTACATTTCCAATTCGAGAGGGGATTTTTCCAAAGCAGGCAGGCCTCCCTCTAAGGGAGGGGGATGGTGGGATCATACGCTGGCTGGCCTCCTGCTGAATCTTGTTACCGTAGCCAGCCCAGGGCCAGATTAACAAAACAATGGCTTGGATTGGATTAGCCAGACGATTGATGCTTGGCCAGGGAGGGATTAAAAACTCTAAGGGAGGGGGTGGGGTGGCTGAAATAGCTGGGACTGTACTGTGTCAGTATTTCCAACGGCAGGTCACCCTAATAATTGCATGAATAAACCCCCAAAGACAAGGCCCAAATATAGTACAGTATACTGTATACTGCATATACAGTACAGAGCTGTATACTGTATTATAAATAAATAATCATACAGTACTGTACAGTATGTATTATTGTGTGTTGAGGTTTTGAATTGCTGTTAACTTGAAATGTTTCACCATTGTATTGTACTGTATTTGTAAATAAAAGTTTGTTGTGGCGACTTCAGCAATAAAAGAACTGGTTAATTTATCTCACATAAAGTACGTGAATACGACCGCAATCACCATTGTAAATGGGTGCATAGGATGGAACGACAGGTGCTAAAGGGGTATACAGTAAATATGATATTTATCAGTGTTGATCAAAGAGAGTTGATCAGAAGGATTCCCCTTATAAAGTATACAGCACTCTATTGTCATTCATACAGTATAGTAAAGGGTAGACAACAAATGGTCTTGCAGTATACTGTATTACTACAAATCTGTCAGGTTGACCAGAATCACTGCGGATATCGGAAAATAATACAATTTTATTAATTCTACATAGAATTAATAAAATTGTATTATTTTCCGATATCCGCAGTGATTCTGGTCAACCTGACAGATTTGTAGTAATATACTGCAAGACCATTTGTTGTCTACCCTTTACTATACTGTACTGTATGAATGACAATAGAGTGCTGTACTGTACTGTATATAAGGGGAATCCTTCTGATCAACTCTCTTTGATCAACACTGATAAATAATTTATCTCACACTCAGTACTACAAACTGCTTTTTGCTTGCAGACTGCAAAGCCGCAAGACCAGCAACATTGTAAAAAAAGAGCAATGAGCGCGAAATTGGCGTGGGAACTTCTGTTCTAGGGCCCCTAGAAATAATATTCTTTATTTTATTTATAAACTCACATTTATAAACCCCGTCACCCACCCCCGGTACACACAATAAAGCGGGCACTTACAGTACAGAATATATTTATTTCTCTTCATGTATTTATTTATTTATTTAGATTTATTTATTAATTGTGGGGCTGCTGTGCGAGATTTTTTTTATTGGGGGTGAGGGGGGTGTTTGGCCCTTGGTGTGAGTTTAGGACTTGCAGCAGCAGCACAATTAATAAATAAATCTAAATAAATAAATGAATATAAATAAATACATTTAAAATACATTTTTATTGATAGTTTGATAGTGTAGATGTGCAGAAAGTCTCCGGAGCTGAAGCGCACAGGTTTCAGGTCTGGGGACCCCCTGCCCCCCGAGATACAGGCCCCTTTAGGGGGTGCCGGTATCCCTCTGCTCTGCTTGGTTTACAGGCCACGATCACGTGATCGGGCCCTTTAAACCAAGCAGAGGGATACCGGCACCCCCTAAAGGGGCCTGTTTCTCGGGGAGCAGGGGGTCCCCAGACCTAAAACCAACGCGATTCAGCTCCGGAGACCCCCTGCACATCTACACTATCAATAAAAATGTATTTCAAATGTATTTATTGTCATTTATTTATTTATTTATTTAGATTTTTTTTTTTTTTTTTTTGGCGGCTGCTGTGCTGTGTGTGTGTATTTTTTTATTGTGGGTAGCGGGAGGGTGGGTGAATGGGGTATTAGCCCCAATGATGGTTGTTTAGGGCTTGCGAGGGGGGTAGCGGGAGGGCTTTACCCCTTCATGACCGTAGCGGTATTAACTGCTACGGTCGTGAAGGGGTTAAGTGCACCCGCAAACCCCCCCCCCCGCAAGTCCTAAACTCACACCAAGAGCCAAATACCCCCCCTCACCCATCCCCACTACACACAATAAAGCGGGCACGGTGGGTTAACCCCTTCATTGCCTTAGCGGCTATCCGCTATGGTAATGACGCAGCATTTCTGTATTTTTAATAATATTGAGCAGGAGCAGGGGGGGGTCCCTGAGCATTAATTTCTGGCTCAGGGAACCCCCTGCTCACTGTACAATACTGTATTATTAAAATACAGAAATGATGCTTCTTTACCATAGCGCATAGCCGCTAAGGTAAAGAACGAGTGTTTATTTATACTGTATATTGTATGTGTTTTATTGATACTGTACATGTGCAGAGGGTCTCCAGAGCAGAAGCGCACAGGTTTCAGGTCTGGGGACCCCCTGCCCCCCAAGATACAGGCCCCTTTAGGGGGTGCCGGTATCCCTCTGCTCTGCTTGGTTTACAGGCCGCGATCACGTGATCGGGCCCTTTAAACCAAGCAGAGGGATACCGGCACCCCCTAAAGGGGCCTGTATCTCGGGGAGCAGGGGGTCCCCAGACCTAAAACCAACGCGATTCAGCTCCGGAGACCCCCTGCACATCTACACTATCAATAAAAATGTATTTCAAATGTATTTATTGTCATTTATTTATTTATTTAGATTTATTTATTTATTTTTTTGGCGGCTGCTGTGCTGTGTGTGTGTATTTTTTTATTGTGGGTAGCAGGAGGGTGGGTGAAAGGGGTATTAGCCCCAACGATGGTTGTTTAGGGCTTGCGGGGGGGGGGTAGCGGGAGGGCTTAACCCCTTCATGACCGTAGCGGTATTAACTGCTACGGTCGTGAAGGGGTTAAGTGCACCCGCAACCCCCCCCCCCCCCCCGCAAGTCCTAAACTCACACCAAGAGCCAAATACCCCCCATCACCCATCCCCACTACACACAATAAAGCGGGCACGGTGGGTTAACCCCTTCATTGCCTTAGCGGCTATCCGCTATGGTAATGACGCAGCATTTCTGTATTTTTAATAATATTGAGCAGGAGCAGGGGGGGTCCCTGAGCATTAATTTCTGGCTCAGGGAACCCCCTGCTCACTGTACAATACTGTATTATTAAAATACAGAAATGATGCTTCTTTACCATAGCGCATAGCCGTTAAGGTAAAGAACGAGTGTTTATTTATACTGTATATTGTATGTGTTTTATTTATACTGTACATGTGCAGAGGGTCTCCAGAGCAGAAGCGCACAGGTTTCAGGTCTGGGGACCCCCTGCCCCCTGAGATACAGGCCCCTTTAGGGGGTGCCGGTATCCCTCTGCTCTGCTTGGTTTACAGGCCGCGATCACGTGATCGGGCCCTTTAAACCAAGCAGAGGGATACCGGCACCCCCTAAAGGGGCCTGTATCTCGGGGAGCAGGGGGTCCCCAGACCTAAAACCAACGCGATTCAGCTCCGGAGACCCCCTGCACATCTACACTATCAATAAAAATGTATTTCAAATAATTTTTAATGTGCCGATGTTTGCGCAGAGAGAGCAGCGGATCTCTCTCTGCTGCAAACACATCTCGCCCCCAGTATGTGCAGTAATTTACTGAACATGTACTGTAGAATAAATGCATAGTTTTATTTATTCGGGTTTATTTTTACAGTATACTGTTCGGCCGGAAAACATCAGCATACAGTACAGCACAATATTATCCATCGAAATCCCCCCATTAGCCGTTTTCTTTTCTGAGGAAAAACAAAATGAAAAGTTTTAATGTACAGTAATGGTCAGCCCCCTAAAGAAGTACCCAGCCAGCCCCACCAAAATAATACGGCAACAATACAGTACTCACCATACTATTTCCCATTCAGCTTGCGCCGGCGCCGGTCCACTGCCAGTACAGCTTTCTTCATCACCCACGTCGATAGTTTGCCGCGGGACTAGCCCACCTGTAGTCAGCAGGTGAGGCGGGAAATCGCTTAGGTACATGCAAGCTTCATCAAAACTGGCCGCGAAATCCGACTCTGTCTCAGGGTTGTCACTGACAATGGGACCGTCATTGGAAGCCGGTGCTGGTGCTGGTGCATTGCTTGGCAGGGACTGTCGCTTCTTAGTTGGTTTTAACACGACCCTTCACCTTTTGCCGCCTCCATGATCATAGATACGGGAAAAACCCTGTGACACACACCAATACCCTCCAACAAATTGGGGCTCAATACGGTGAAAACAGGGGTCACTACATAACCTTTTCCTTATTGCACGCTTCCACAAATGAGGAGTTGGCGAAAATTTGTAAAAGTCATAGTTTTCGATAAAATACTGATAAATTTGAACAACTGTTGCCATCTTATCCTCTGTTGCATTAATAGCGGCCCATATCAAATAAGCATAACTTCTGTCAGGTTTTTGGAACACGGGCTGCTGCACTTGGACACTCATGGTGAGTGAACAAACAAAAATAAACTGTGCGCTACTATCTAACTCCTACTTATAACTAATTAAAGTGCAGTGACTAAACCATATATAGACTATATAAACCACAATACCAAGTGAATAAGTGATTATATAATAAATTATATCATAACCGTGTGGTTGATAAGGGCGTCTGCTGCTATAAACATTGGGGGTGGCTCAGCACCCCACACACTCTAGGAAATGGAAACAAAAAGAAAACATTAACTTTGTCAACTTTATTGACAAAACCTAAAAACACCAATCGACAAATAACTAACCTATAATCTAGCCTACCATAAATATATATAAAACCTTGCTGGAATACAAAGAAACACAGTATTATATTTATGGTAGGCTAGATTATAGGTTAGTTATTTGTCGATTGGTGTTTTTAGGTTTTGTCAATAAAGTTTTTGTTTTATAAGTAATAGTATATCTTCCCTATCACTTTGACCATGGCTCAGATGATTGGTCTAACTTTAATAGTCTGACCAATGAGACATCTCTGAGAGGTATTTAAGACCTCTGGGTAATGGCCAAAAATTATTCCCTGAAGAAGTACTTAGATGTACGAAACGCGTTGGATGTATTTAGTTTATGCCAATTTATTGTTTTTTATTATCCCCTGTATCTGCATTGTATTCAACACCATTTGGGATTTTTTGCTGATTGAAGCGGTTATTGCGCCGCTGTAGAGACTCTGAAGGACTCTCTTCTGCTCCTTCCTTATTGCCACGGGAGCTGTGACGTCACCCCGCTACATCACGTGACGGAGCGACATCGTGGCACGCCGTGCAGGTGCATGCAATTGCGGAAGTGTCTGCTGAGCCTCTCCATCGGCTCTGAACTGCCCTGTCACTGCTGCAAACGGAGGATTGTAAGAAAAGAAGAAAAACCCCTGGAAGAGGCATACTGCCGCCTGAGACTTTGTTTCAGTGAGTGCTTAAACCTGCAGTTGAGCCAGACTGCTGCTAAGGAATTCCCCTGAAAGCAGCTTCCAGCTGGACAAAGAGTGTATGAGGGATCCTGTGCCCCACAACCACCACAGAGGCTCCTGCAGATAAAGCTGATTTCCCTGTCTACAATCCTGGAGTGGTAACAAGTGTTATATACACTAAATGCTTATGTATTCCTTATTTGATGTACGCAGATTTTATACCCCAATATTATTGTAATACATTTTTATTACTTGCTTCACTTTTTGGCGTTGTGCGCTGTTTTCTTTTTGTTTCCACTCATGGTGAGTCTCTGGAGAATAGTGTACTGTAACTGAAACAGGTCTTTGTCTTTATTTAATACAGTATGTAAAGCCTAAATTGATACATTTTTGCAACTCTTCCTTCAGTCTCAAGGCCAAGGCCAAGTTACTGTACAATGGCACACTGTGGTACAGTATCTTTTTAAACGAAACAACTGCAAGCCCACACATTACTGATTCGGCACTTTACAAGTCATGAGTTTATGCCATCTGGTGGACACGCGAAGCATTGAAGCCTAGTAAATCCTTCTCATTATCATTTAACAGATCAGGCCCCCGTCAGCCAGGCATGAACCGTGGCTGGGAAGGCAAACGCAACGCATCATGCAAGAGGTGAGCAGCGGCGGATTCCAGGTATCTGCCAGGTACAAACTGGGCATTTGCTCGAATAAAGTGTGTCGGTGCAGTACCTCATTTTTCATTGTCAAAAGTTATTTTTCTTATCTATCCTCTATCTACACATTTTTTTACCATCTGAGTTGCTCTATTTTCATATAAAACAATTCATCTTGCACTTAATAACTGACTCTGTGGTAACCCTTTTAAAGTGCCATAAACGGATGAAAACTTGAGGACAACAGGATATTAATGATCCATAGGTTTAGTAAATATATATATATATATATATATATATATATATATATATATATATATATATATATATATATATATATATATATATATATATAAAACACAAAATAGGTGCCGCAATCAAATCACCCCAATATGGTCTAATTGTTAGGATAACCAGTGATCAGGATAAATAGTTACCCTCTGGTGGTGCTACCGACCCACATGAATTATATGGTAAAAAAGAGAAAAAGAAGGGTCAAAAAGGTGCACTCAAACAATGTATATTGAAAAATTAGAAAAAATGTACTTTATTAGCAATGAGTAATAAAAAAACACACAAGACAGACCCAAACAAATACCACATAGGAAATTGCTGTAAATAATATAATAAATTCTACACCAAATCACATAAGGGTCTGGTAAAACCCAAAACATAAAGGTTCAAATTTAGCATGGCAGAACCAGGGGAAATTGTTTATTCCCCAGTAATGCAAATGAGAGCGGCCGATCTATGAAAAAATTATTAAACAAACCAGACCACATGAAAAAATGGTTATACCTCAAATACCTGCTAATGAAGCAGCAAAAAGAGAAATATCTACTTTAAATACTGCATAGAATGACATAAACATGACAGGCATGGTAAATAGGTGGAATAATAAGCATAATAAAACACACAGCATAAATACCTAACTGGCTGAGAAAAGAATCATATAATGTAAACAAAGCCACTCAAGTAAACATACAAATGACCCTACAATGTGCTGTAAACAGAATAAATAGACTGATGCCAGTGCTATGCTGTACACATGAAATGAACAGCAAAGGGAGAGAGTCCAAATGATGTACTAGTAGTACTCATAGTAAGTCCCCAAAAGGTGAAATCATGCTGAGGATAAGCAGGGGTCAGGGTTAAGCAACCCAGGGACAAAGCGCACTGCCAATGAATATTGAACAGGGCAGTAGGGGAATCTCACAATACAGACCAGCATCCCTGGTTCCGGCATCAGCGGTGTCACCGAGAAAGATCTTGAAAGTTTGCAAATGCCGAATACGGGTCAGGAGGAGGCAGCTCGGCTCGACGGCCGTTTCGACAAAAAGGCTTCTTCCGGGAGCGTATAGTGACAGCTTCCATGACTGATCTTTAAAGGCTCCATTTTCACGCCAAAAATCACCCCGCGGCAGGCAGCCAATAGGAAAATCTAAAAGAGTAGATACGCGTCATCTGTTGCCATGTTAAAGCAGGGAAGACTTTTGGAGACAATCTAACTTAAAGGGACAGTCATGGAAAGACCAAAGAATTAAAAAAGATGTGAATACAAAGACATAAAAACTAAGCAAGAAGTTAAAAGACAAAGAAAAAAATGGGCAGGGATAAAATAAATAAAGACACATCATATCATTTACATAGAACGAAAAATAATATAATAAACATTAGAGTTAGTGAACTTATTAACTTAAAGATTATTTGGTTTGGTATAAATAGTTAATGAGTCACGAATTACAAAGAGAAAAATTTGTTTTAAACACTAGCATAATGAGAACTAAAGAACATAAATAAAACCAAACATGTAAGAAACTAAAGAAACATTGCGAAACTGAGATAGTCATTAAGTCCTGTTGGGATCATAGTACCCAACTGTACTATCCATCTACATTCTTTTTGTAGGAGTAGTTGCTCCACATTACCGCCTCGAATACCTATATTTATTTGGTCAATGGCAAAGGCCACCAGGGATGAGGGATCTGAATTGTGCACATCACGAAAGTGCCGTGCCACACTTGTGATTTTTTTGAAAGATGCCAAATCTTTAGTGGCGTTTTTGATATTTCTTGTGTGTTCCAGAACCCTAACACGGAATTCTCTGGTGGTCATGCCAATGTAAATCAGGCCGCAAGGACAGCTGAG
The DNA here is from genome assembly GCF_040206685.1 of Ascaphus truei. Taxonomy (NCBI): domain Eukaryota; kingdom Metazoa; phylum Chordata; class Amphibia; order Anura; family Ascaphidae; genus Ascaphus; species Ascaphus truei. The sequence goes on from NC_134485.1 coordinate 361,218,158, forward strand.
ATGGTAGATAATGTTCTTGGACTTACAGTTGAGAAAGTGAGAAATCCTAAATTCTCGGGTGCCTTTCGTATTACAGAAGATGTTAGTCTGTTCCATATATCTACAGGCAGAGCAGTGTCCACATTTATGGTATCCTGTTATATTAGCTTGGTTTAGAAAAGTAGTGCCTACTGGGGTAGAATAGTGACTCATCACCAGTAAATGCTTTTCTACAGTACTTGTGAGGTTGACTCTGTCACCCAAAATAACCCTGAGGTCCTGGTCTCCTAAGAGAATGTCCCAATGTTTTTGGAGGATATTTTTGAGGCTGTCCCATTTGTTATTGTAGGTTCCGATGAACCTGATTTTTTTGGATGATATTGATTTAGTTTTAGGTTTTAATAAATCTTGTCTATCCAATTGACAGCTTTTCCTTAGACCCCGTTTAATGACTGATAGACTGTAGCCCCTTGCTCTGAATCTGTTTGTCATCTCCTTTATTTGAGCTTTAACGGTGTCTACTATCGAGCAATTACGACGGAGTCTAAGGAATTCTCCTATGGTTATTCCCTTGATCTGATGCATAGGATGAAAACTGTTAGCATGTAGTATAGTGTTGCAAGATGTTGTCTTCTGGTAAATATCGGTAGCTATACGTCCATCAGAGGCAACACTAATGCTCAGATCAAGGTACTTGACATTTGTTTTGCTAAAGGTGTAAGTGAGCCTGATGTTGACACCATTGTGATTGAGAACATCGATGAACTGTTTAAGCAGGGATGCGGTACCCTGCCAAAGAATAAAAATATCATCGATGTATCTCAACCACAACAGCACATGGGACGTAAACTCACTATTAGCCTCTGAGAAGACCTCTTCGCGTTCCCACCACCCCAGGAAGAGATTCGCATAGGAGGGTGCACATGTTGCACCCATAGCCGTTCCTCTCATCTGTAAATAATAAGTATTCTTAAATAAAAAATAATTATGTTTCAGAACAAAATCCAAAAGTTGTATTATTGTATTGGTATGATTAGTGCTTAGGTTTTGCATGGATATGAAGAATTTTGAGGCAAAAATGCCATCTTCATGGCGGATACAGGTATATAGTGTTTCGACGTCACACGTGACTAGTATGGTATCAGTGTCAGCAAACACATTATCCAGCCGTGAGAGTATATCCATGCTATCCCTAAGATAGGATGGTAAGGTTTCAACAGATAAACGTAAGAAAGCATCAATGAAACGGCTTATGGGCTCACATAACCCTCCTATACCTGACACAATAGGTCTTCCCGAGGGGTGGGAGAGGCTCTTGTAGATCTTAGGTAAAAGATAGAGTGTGGGTGTGACTGGGTATTTAGTAATTAAACCGTCATGATGACGTTTAGTGATAATACCCTCTGCCAGTGCCTCACGTACCAAAATGTCTAGTTCTTCCTTGAACTTACTGGTGGGATCCCCCTGCAACTTTCTATAACAGTGTTTTCCCGTAACTGTTTGAATGCTTCTGCCTCATATAACTTTCAAGGCCAGATGACAATGTTACCCCCCTTATCGGAGGGTTTGATTATAACATCAGGTAAAGATTTTAATTCTTTAATCGCTGTCCATTCTGACCTAGAGATGTTACTAGAGCCTCCTACATCTGACATTCAGAGATGTCATGGATTACCATATTAGAAAATACCTCCACCTGTGATACCGCCTGGATAGGAGGGCAAAAGATGGATTTTGCCTTGAAGTTTCTCACAGGATCAAGCTCGTTGATGTCATGACTTAGTCCCTCTTGTTCTTGCATAGGAAACGCAGGAGTTAACACTGGAGTATCGATCCCTGAATCTGATGATTCTTCAATAGTAGGAGTTTTGAGGAAATGTTTGTGGAGCAGGAGTTTCTTACAAAAAAGTTGAACATCCTTGATCCACTCGAAAGTGTCACAGCGGTGTGTAGGGGCAAAGGACAGGCCACGTTCTAGTACTTGGATTTGTATGGGACTGAGTATAGTGTCAGATAAATTGACAACAGCAAGAGGTTTTACTTCCGCTGCTGCTTGCCCTTCTGGTACTTGTATCCGAACAGGCCTCTGTCCCTTAGACTTCTTGCTCCCGCGTCTCGTCCGCCTCCTCCTGTGCCCGTTGTTCCCTCATATAAAAAAGGCGTTGATCCTGTTGCCTTTGCAGATGGATTCATAGAATCACAGTCAGAAGAGTTCATCTCTGACGTATTAGCTCCTGATGATGCTGATGTTCCTGCTTTGGGGTTCTTCTTCTTTCTGCGATAGCCCGGTTTGGAGTGACTCCATTTGTAAACCTTTCCTAGCTTATAATCAGATAAGTCCCAATCAAATGTACCCTTCTTCATCAATTCAATCTCACTTTCATATTTCTCTAGTTCCACTTCAATTGTATCAAAAACATTTTTATCCATTAAAACCATGTCTTTGCGCAAAGAATCAATCAAAGAAGTAGTTTCTACTAAAGTTGTTTCATCATTAACAATGAGTGTGTTGATAAGTTCAATAGAACAAGTATTCAGGGCACATTCCCAGCGCTCTTTCAGACCAGGATCATTAAAGGCAAAAGATGGGAAAGTCTGTATTCTGAGCCCTCTCGGAATCATTTTGAATTCCAGATAGTTACATAGGACTATTTTATTCCACCAGACTCGCAATCTTTTCCTCATAAGTATTGTAAGCTCCTTAATTTGATCCTGATCTGAAGTTTCACCCGGGTGCTGTGTCAAATCAACAACATCATCATTGATAAGAGAAGATCCTTGCAGCATTAGCAAGACGTTTAGACTCATTGCTAGCAAAGTCCATCTTAAAGAAATAAATGTCCAAATGGGATGATTGAGCTGGCACCTGGAAATGACTGAAAGACCAGCCTAGGATATAAATTAAACACAAAATAGGTGCCGCAATCAAATCACCCCAATATGGTCTAATTGTTAGGATAACCAGTGATCAGGGTAAATAGTTACCCTCTGGTGGTGCTACCGACCCACAGGAATTATATGGTAAAAAAGAGAAAAAGAAGGGTCAAAAAGGTGCACTCAAACAATGTATATTGAAAATTAGAAAAAATGTACTTTATTAGCAATGAGTAATAAAAAAACACACAAGCCAGACCCAAACAAATACCACATAGGAAATTGCTGTGTGTAAATAATATAATAAATTCTACACCAAATCACATAAGGGTCTGGTAAAACCCAAAACATAAAGGTTCAAATTTAGCATGGCAGAACCAGGGGAAAATGTTTATTCCCCAGTAATGCAAATGAGATCGGCCGATCTATGAAAAAATTATTAAACAAGCCAGACCACATGAAAAAATGGTTATACCTCAAATACCTGCTAATGAAGCAGGAAAAAGAGAAATATCTACTTTAAATACTGCATAGAATGACATAAACATGACAGGCACGGTAAATAGGTGGAATAATAAGCATAATAAAACACACAGCATAAATACCTAACTGGCTGAGAAAAGAATCATATAATGTAAACAAAGCCACTCAAGTAAACATACAAATGACCCTACAATGTGCTGCAAACAGAATAAATAGACTGATGCCAGTGCTATGTTGTACACATGAAATGAACAGCAAAGGGAGATAATCCAAATGATGTACTAGTAGTACTCATAGTAAGTCCCCAAATGGTGAAATCATGCTGAGGATAAGCAGGGGTCAGGGTTAAGCAACCCAGGGACAAAGCGCACTGCCAATGAATATTGAACAGGGCAGTAGGGGAATCCCACAATACAGACCAGCGTCCCTGGTTCGGGCATCGGCGGTGTCACCGAGAGAGATCTTGAAAGTTTGCAAATGCAGCATACGGGTCAGGAGGAGGTAGGGGTGCTGTCACAGCTCTGCTCGATGGCCGTTTCGCCAAAAAGGCTTCTTCCGGGAGCGTATAGTGACAGCTTCCATGACTGATCTTAAAGGCTCCATTTTCGCGCCAAAAATCACCCCGCGGCAGGCAGCCAATAGGAAAATCTAAAAGAGTAGATACGCGTCATCTGTTGCCATGTTAAACATTGGGACATTCTCTTAGGAGACCAGGACCTCAGGGTTATTTTGGGTGACAGAGTCAACCTCACAAGTAGAAAAGCACCTAACTTAAAGAATTTACTGGTGAGGAGTCACTATACTACCCCAGTAGGCACTACTTTTCTAAACCAAGCTAATATAACAGGATACCATAAATGTGGACACTGCTCTGCCTGTAGATATATGGAACAGACTAACATCTTCTGTAATACGAAAGGCACCCGAGAATTTAGGATTTCTCACTTTCTCAACTGTAAGTCAACACACAAGAAATATCAAAAACGCCACTAAATATTTGGCATCTTTCAAAAAATTCACAAGTGTGGCACGGCACTTTCGTGATGTGTATACAATTCAGATCCCTCATCCCTGGTGGCCTTTGCCATTGACCAAATAAATATAGGTATTCGAGGCGGTAATGTGGAGCAACTACTCCTACAAAAAGAATGTAGATGGATAGTACAGTTGGGTACTATGATCCCAACAGGACTTAATGACTATCTCAGTTTTGCAATGTTTCTTTAGTTTCTTACATGTTTGGTTTTATTTATGTTCTTTAGTTCTCATTATGCTAGTGTTTAAAACAAATTTTTCTCTTTGTAATTCGTGACTCATTAACTATTTATACCAAACCAAATAATCTTTAAGTTAATAAGTTCACTAACTCTAATGTTTATTATATTATTTTTCGTTCTATGTAAATGATATGATGTGTCTTTATTTATTTTATCCCTGCCCATTTTTTTCTTTGTCTTTTAACTTCTTGCTTAGTTTTTATGTCTTTGTATTCACATCTTTTCTAATTCTTTGGTCTTTACATGACTGTCCCTTTAAGTTAGATTGTCTCCAAAAGTCTTCCCTGCTTCAACATGGCAACAGATGACGCGTATCTACTCTTTTAGATTTTCCTATTGGCTGCCTGCCGCGGGGTGATTTTTGGCGCGAAAATGGAGCCTTTAAAGATCAGTCATGGAAGCTGTCACTATACGCTCCCGGAAGAAGCCTTTTTGGCGAAACGGCCGTCGAGCAGAGCTGTGACAGCACCCCTACCTCCTCCTGACCCGTATGCTGCATTTGCAAACTTTCAAGATCTTTCTCGTGACACCGCTCATGCCCGAACCAGGGACGCTGGTCTGTATTGTGGGATTCCCCTACTGCCCTGTTCAATATTCATTGGCAGTGCGCTTTGTCCCTGGGTTGCTTAACCCTGACCCCTGCTTATCCTCAGCATGATTTCACCATTTGGGGACTTACTATGAGTATTACTAGTCCATCATTTGGACTCTCTCCCTTTGCTGTTCATTTCATGTGTACAGCATAGCACTGGCATCACTCTATTTATTCTGTTTGCAGCACATTGTAGGGTCATTTGTATGTTTACTTGAGTGGCTTTGTTTACATTTTATGATTCTTTTCTCAGCCAGTTAGGTATTTATGCTGTGTGTTTTATTATGCTTATTATTCCACCTATTTACCATGCCTGTCATGTTTATGTCATTCTATGCAGTATTTAAAGTAGATATTTCTCTTTTTGCTGCTTCATTAGCAGGTATTTGAGGTATAACCATTTTTTCATGTGGTCTGGTTTGTTTAATAATTTTTTCATAGATCGGCCGATCTCATCTGCATTACTGGGGAATAAACATTTTCCCCTGGTTCTGCCATGCTAAATTTGAACCTTTATGTTTTGGGTTTTACCAGACCCTTATGTGATTTGGTGTAGAATTTATTATATTATTTACACACAGCAATTTCCTATGTGGTATTTGTTTGGGTCTGGCTTGTGTGTTTTTTTATTACTCATTGCTAATAAAGTACATTTTTTCTAATTTTTCAATATACATTGTTTGAGTGCACCTTTTTGACCCTTCTTTTTCTCTTTTTTACCACATACATATATATATATATATCCAAAGAGAATGACCTAGGCGCAAATGGAGACAAGAAAAAACAAACATAGGGTAGTATGTTCTAACAAATAAACCGCCAGAAGGTATGATATGCACTTACAGCGTATAGGATATTATCAAGCCTTGTATCCACTCTGGGATCTGGAACAATTAAATGATGAATCTGGAACAGCTGGTTATCCACAGCAATTGCAATCTCGAGCAAAGATACCCATGCAGGAAGAGAGATAGAACACAAATAGCGTAACACAGTTTATTAAAATTATTAATAAAAAGACTATAAGTAAAAGACTCACACTCTGTGAGATATCATAAAACTTTTGAGAATTCTGAGCATCTCACACTCATATGAAAAGGGTAGTAACACTATGCAGATTTCTTCAACAGTCCTTAATCTGTAGATTTGTAACCAATAGGGAAATGAGTACAGGTTATAAATAGCACACACACTAAGTGTCTCTACTGTTTCACACAGTCTCCTTGTGTGAGCTGCCTCTTTCTGTGGTTATCAACCTACATATGTCTCTTTCACTGCACCTGCTGTGCATATAGTACTCACGGTACTTAGAGGTAGGTGCTGTCCGGTTTCACAAATAGAGAGTTCTTTCTGTTTTCCCACGAAGAGTTCTCAATCTTCCTCCGGTCACCCACGTCTCCTGGGGACGCTCCGTGCCACGTGACGACGCAATGACGTCACTCCCTCTCGCGAGAGTTCGTCCGGTGGGCTGTGGGAGCGGGGCCTCAATCCTCTGCGCTGCTAATCTTCCTGCAGGCAAATAATGGGACATTAGCCCCTGACGAAGCCTAACGGAGAAACGCGTAGGGCGTGGTTTACAGACAGTGAACACAGTGTATTCAGCAGGAGTAACAGCAGACAGCAGCCAAGAGGTGCCTGGTGGCCGTTTGTCCCATTATTTGCCTGCAGGAAGATTAGTTTGAACCTTGGATTGTAAAAAATGGGAGTGTGACAGGGTGAATAAACGTCACCAGCCATATACCTGGCAAACCTATGTTTAGGCTTGCAGTGCAGCAGTGAAAAGGTTAAGTTTCAGTTGAGAAGGGCTGCTTAATTAGTCGGACCTCAGCTGCATAATCAAGGTGTTTTAAAAACCCCAGGCTGTACACACATGCAAGCTAGCTGGTCAGGAGACGGGAGTGAAAGACTGAAGAGATTACTGCTATAAGGTCTGTTTTTCAAAGTACATGTGTAATGAACTGTCTGTGTCCTGCATGCTGAAGAGACGCTGCCTTGTTTTCTATGCTGAAGAGAAGCTATTTTGTTTTTGTCTGCTGAAGAGACGCTATTTTGTTTTTGTATGCAGAAGAGAAGCTATTTTGTTTTTTGTGTGCTGTATGTTTTTAAGGCTCAATAAATAAGCCTTATCAAGAGAACCCCCGTGTGTGGTTGCATGTACCCTGCAACATATGGTGCCAGAAGTGCCGGGATTTTGAGAGGCTCCTACAGTTGAAGGACCACACACACACACACACACACAAAAATGAGAAAAAATGAAGAATTTTTAAAAGAGTTTCTGTGTGAGCAGACCAGACAGCAGGGACTGTTAATGCAGGAGCTGACCAAACAGCAGGGACTGATAATGCAGGAGCAGGCCCAACTACTATTTCAGCAGCAAACCCAGCTCCTAACTCAGCAGCAGGATGCACAGGATGAGCAGATGGCCAAGCTGCTGACCCAATTCCAGGGGTCTGCCAGTCCAGAACTTGCGAACAAACCCCCGGTCCTCCTGAGGAAAATGGCTCCGAACGAGGCTCCAGAGGCTTTTCTACTGACATTTGAAAGGGTTGCCGAAGCTCAGGGCTGGGCTGCAGAATGCTGGGCAACTGCTTTGGCCTGGCTCCTCATAGGAGAAGCCCAGGCCTCACATCAGGGCCTCCCAGCAGATCAGGCAATGGATTACCAACAAGTAAAAGCCGCCATACTGAATCGCTTAGGTCTGAACCCAGAGACCTACCGGCAGCAGTTCCGGAACCTCAAGTACACCGCTAAGATGAGACCCCGGGTCCTCACTCAGAGGTTATTAGACTTGTGTACTCGCTGGATACAACCCGAGGAGCGCACTAAGGAGGCAATTCTTGAGCAAGTGGTTTGGAACAATTCCTACAGATAATACCCCCTTCCGCATGCTCTTGGGTAAAACGCCATGCTGCTGAAACCCTAGCTTTGGCGGTCCGATTCGTTGAGAACTTCCTTGGGGCCGAGGATCAGGCGAGTGCCCTGGACCCGACGGATCCAACTTCACCAGCACTTGCGGAGACCCAAAGTGGGAGATTGGAACAACGAGGAAACTACAGCCCCTCCATACGCAACCGCCAAGTGCCACGAAAGGAACAGTACTTCCACAAAGGAAAAAGTCAAAACGCCGGGCACCGACGAGACCCTCATCCCCTTACTGATGTCGGCTTGTCGCCAAATGAGAGGAACTTCCAAGGATGTCGCCCACAGGACCCACCAGATGCCTGGTCTCCAGTATCCGGTCCAGCGGAGTGCTATCCGTGGCACCCTCCTGTGAGGGAATCCTCTCCATGTTCTGCCTGCGGAGAACAAGGCCACCGGCATGTGGACTGTCCACAGATGGATTGTTCTTTCAGCAGGACCGTCGCCTTGGCCTTCACTGGAGAAAATTACAAGCCCTGGCTACTTGCAGCCTAGGTTGGGGGGAAAAACGTCCAGGCCCTTGTAGATTCAGGCTCTGGGAAAACTCTGGTCTTCCAGGAACTGTTACCGCCTAATGTGTGTTCTTTTGACTCCCCATGGAGTATAGAATGAATACACGGCGATGTAAAACGGTATCCGATGACCAAAATCCGGCTACAGGTAAAAGGTCAGGAGGCCTACCTCGAAGTAGGAGTCGCTCCTTTGCTCCCTGCCCCCGTTGTGCTCGGCCCGGACTGGTCTTTCTTTTCGGACCTAATGGCTCCAGTCTCTCATGAGGAGCCATATTCTATGGCTCCGGAGAACACTGGCAAACTGTTCCCCTTCTCGACAGACCTTTTTCCCAGTAGACACCGGGTTCAAAAGACTCGGAAGCAAAGACACTCTGACAAACAGGACTGGTTGCAGAAATCTGGGTCTCAGGGTGACCATTCTAGTACACAGAAGTCACAAGTGATTACTGGGGATGGCCAGAGGGAGGGGGATATGGGCCCTGGAGATTTACCAGACCTATACCGCCCTGATTTTTGCCAGAGGCAAAGGGAAGACACAGTCCTTGCTAGACAGTATGATAAAGTAGTAAAAATTGATGAGCAGATATTGAATGCACAGGGGGTGATAGTATTCCCCCATTTTGAATTATCGAATGATATCTTGTATAGGGTGAATAGGCAGACACAAACAGGGGAGGTCACCAGACAGATATTGGTTCCCAAGGCGTTTGTTAAATCTGTGTTCACTCTAGCCCATACTGTCCCTTGGGGTGGTCACCTGGGCAAGAATAAAACATTGGACCATATTTCGTCCCGATTCTATTGGCCAGGGATGCATAGTGATATTGCTAAGTTATGTGCGGCATGTCCGGAGTGCCAGCTAACTAGTCCGAAGGGACAAAAAACAGCCCTTTTGGTTCCTCTACCCTTGGTGTCAGTTCCCTTTGAGAGGATTGGGGTAGACTTGGTAGGACCTCTAGAACCTTCTGCGAAAGGACACAGGTTTATTCTTGTAATAGTTGACTATGCAACAAGATATCCTGAGGCGTTCCCCCTGAGAATAGCAACGGCGAAGCAAGTAGCCAAGAAGTTGTTGCAGCTGTTCTCACAGGTTGGACTTCCCCAGGTTATGTTGACAGACCAAGGTACAAATTTCATGGCTAAACTGATGCAGGATGTCTTAGACTTATTAGGGATCAAGTCTGTTCGGACATCGGTCTACCATCCACAGACTGACGAATTGGTGGAAAGATTTAACCGAACTCTAAAAGGGATGCTGAGGAAATTTGTAGATTCAGAGAAGAGAGCCTGGGATAAACTTCTCCCTTTTCTGCTGTTTGCAGTGCGGGAAGTTCCCCATGCCTCCACAAGATTCTCTCCATTTGAACTGCTGTATGGCCGCCAACCCCGGGGTATCCTAGACCTCCTAAAGGAGTCCTGGGAGGAACAGCGGTCCCCTTCTAAGAATACCCTGCAATATGTATTGGACCTTAGGAAGCGCCTAGATGTGGTCAGGCATTTTGCCAGGGAGAATCTTAGATCAGCCCAAGAATGTCAGGAGAGACATTACAATCAAAATGCTCATATGAGAGTGTTTCACCCAGGAGATCAGGTGATGTTGTTGTTACCCAGTTGTGAGAGCAAACTCCTAGCCAAATGGCAGGGCCCATTCGAACTACTCCACCGCACGGTTGATGTGGATTACGAGATCGCTCAACCAGGGTCTAGGAAGGGTAAAAAAATTTACCATGTGAACTTGCTGAAACCCTGGAAGATGCAGCGGTCTCTATTCATCCACCCGGTGGAGGAGGAAACAGACTTGGGTCCTCAGCCCCAACGGGAGAACATCGTGGATGACGATAAAATCCCAATGGGTAGACAGTTGTCCTCTGAACAAAAAGGGGACTTGTTAGAAATAATTACACAATTCCATGATGTTTTTTCTGATTTGCCAGGGCAAACGAATTTAATTTCCCATGTGATAGAGACAGCACCTGGGGTAAAATTACGTTCACGTCCTTATAGGTTGCCTGAAAGTCGTAGGGCCCTGGTAGAGAAGGAGGTACAAGAAATGTTACACTTAGAAGTGATTGTGGAATCATGCAGTGAGTGGTGTAGTCCACTAGTTATGGTCCCTAAACCCGATGGGAAGGTAAGATTTTATGTGGACCTCCGAAAGGTCAATGCGGTATCCAAGTTTGCATGGCATATCCGATGCCAAGGGTGGACGAGTTAATTGACGGCCTTGGTAACGCAGAATATATATCCACGCTGGACTTAACAAAAGGATACTGGCAAATACCTTTAGAGGAAAAGTCCAAGTGCAAAACAGCCTTTGCCACTCCCATGGGTTTATACCAGTTTATGACAATGCCATTAGGACTGCATGGAGCCCCAGCCACATTTCTGAGACTCATGGATAAAGTGCTGAGACCCCATAGGGCTTATGCCGCAGCCTACCTAGATGACATTGTCATTTATAGTAAACACTGGCGGGCCCATCTAAATAGGCTGAAAGCGGCCCTCAAATCTCTGAGAGGCAGGGCCCACAGCCAACCCTAAGAAATGTTCCTTAGGTAAGGCGGAAACCAAATACTTAGGGTATGCAGTGGGAGGTGGAAAAGTAAGGCCACTAGCCGACAAGGTAGTTGCCCTGAAAGAAGTTCCGACCCCCCAAACAAAAACGCAGGTACGCTCTCTGCTGGGTTTAGCAGGGTACTATCAGCGGTTCATCCCCAACTACTCGGAAGTTGCAGCCCCATTAACGGACCTCACAAAAAAGTGTGCCCCTACACGAGTGGTATGGTCAAGGGAGTGTCAGAGATCCTTTGAGGACATAAAAAGGTGTCTATCAGAGGGTCCCGTCCTTAGAAGCCCAGACTTCAACAGGCCTTTTGTAGTGCAAACCGATGCATCAGAGATAGAACTAGGGGCAGTGTTGTCACAACAGTTTGAGGGAGTGGAACATCCGATCCTTTTTCTGAGTAGGAAATTGTTCCAGAGGGAAAAAAACTACTTAGTGATTGAGAAGGAGTGCCTCGCAGTAAAGTGGGCAATCAAGGCTTTGAGGCATTACCTGGCAGGAGTTCATTTTATTCTGGTGACGGACCATGCTCCATTAAAGTGGTTAAATAGTATGAAGGACTCCAATGCTAGATTGACCAGGTGGTATATGGCCCTCAAACTCTTTTCATTTGAGATTCAGCACAACCTGTAAAGGAAAATGCAAATGCTGACTTCTTTTCTAGAGAAGGGGTGGATGATTGGGCTTCAGCAATGCGTGGCGCCAACCACACACTAACAGGGGAGGAATGTGACAGGGTGAATGAACGTCACCAGCCATATACCTGGCAAACCTATGTTTAGGCTTGCAGTGCAGCAGTGACGAGGTTAAGTTTCAGTTGAGAAGGGCTGCTTAATTAGTCTGACCCCAGCTGCATGATCAAGGTGTTTTAAAACCCCCAGGCTGTACACACATGCAAGCTAGCTGGTCAGGAGACAGGAGTGAAAGACTGAAGAGATTACTGCTATAAGGTCTGTTTTTCAAAGTACATGTGTAATGAACTGTCTGTGTCCTGCATGCTGAAGAGAAGCTGCCTTGTTTTCTATGCTGAAGAGAAGCTATTTTGTTTTTGTCTGCTGAAGAGAAGCTATTTTGTTTTTGTATGCTGAAGAGAAGCTATTTTGTTTTTTGTGTGCTGTATGTTTTTAAGGCTGAATAAATAAGCCTTATCAAGAGAACCCACATGTAGTTGCATGTGCCCTGTAACAGGGTGACATTAAGGAGTTCTGACGAGTCAAGCAGTGTTTGAGTCTTAGAGAGGCCCAAAGTTTTAGAGAGTGGTTAACTGATGGCAGCAAAAAGTTATTTTAGATTGAATACCCTGTGGCATCCAAAGTAGTTTATTGAGCTCCACTGGCTGGATCAAGGGAGATTCAATGTCTACCCACCGTCTAAGGGACAGGCTGGAATGCCACAAAACTAGTTGACTAAGTTGGGAGGCCTTATAATAGGAGAGAAGGCACGGCAGCGCCAGACCATTGGTTTGGTTAGGGATTGAGAGAATTTGGGTTTTTTAATTCTGGGTCTTTTCCTCCTCCATATGAATTTGGTGATGAGAGATTGGAGAGCCATGATATCTTTTGCTATAACTGGGATTGGTAATGTTTGGAATAGGTAAAGAAGGCGTGGAAGGAGGTTAATTTTTATACATTGTATTCTGTCTATCAATTATATTTTGTAGTCAGACCATGCCCCAAGATCGTCCCTGAGAGATCTCAACACCCTGGGATAGTTTTCTCGGTACAGGGAATTATAGTCTTTGGTGATATAGATTCCTAAGTACTTGATGGCCACCAGCTGCCATTTAAAATCAAAGTTCAAAGCTATGAGTTTGACGGTCTTCTTTGGAAGTTTTATGTTAAGGGCCTCGGATTTGCTATTATTTATTTTAAAACCCGAGATTTTATTAAAATCCGACAGCACAGAGAACAAATTTGGAAGGGAAGTTAGTGGTTTGGACAACATGAGGAAGACATAATCTGCAAAGAGGGCAATCTTATGGGACTGATCTTTCACCTGGATCCCAGCTATATCCAGATTGTTCCTTATGTTAGCTGCCAGCGGCTCCATACACATGGCAATAAGTAAGGAGTGAGTGGACAGCCCTATCTGGTGCCATTTTTTATAGGTGAAGAACTTTGAAGGGAATTCCTGACTCACCACCCTGGCCGTGTGACAGGAGTATAGAGCTAGGATTGCTTGTAAGAAAGGGCCATCCAGGCCAAATGCCTGCAGAGTCATTTTCGCATATATGTCCAGTCGATACGGTCAAATGTTTTCTCCGCATCTACAGATGCAGCCACCAGTATTAGAACTCTTGCCTGAGAAATTCTGGGGCAGTCTCACAGTAAATGCCTCAACATTGCATCAACATTTCTGTGAGATTATTAATGGCCCATCGGATTAACACAGCAGGGGTCCCTGCAGTCCCATTCAGTTTCAATGGGACTGCACGGAATCCCCCCCCCCCCCCTCCTCCCATCCTCCCCCCTCCTCCCCCCCCTTCCCCCCACCCCACAATCCCCGCTGTGTTAATCCGATGGGCCATTAAGAATCTCACAGGAATGTTGAGGTATTTACTGTGAGACTGCCCCAGAATCTCCCAGAATTTCCCAGATGTGTGGCTGCATCTGTAGTCCTAAAACAATAGAAGGGAAATGCTTTTAGAGGTATATGCAATTACATCAATGATGCACTTGTATTGTCAGCTGCCTGTCTCTCTGGGACAAATCTTACCTGGTCTGGGTGAATTATGGAAGGCAATATTTCGTTTAACCTATTCGATAAAAATGTTAAGTATATTTTTAGACCAGTATTAATAAGGGAAATCAGTCTATAACTTGAGCAATTGGTTTGGTCTTTACCCTATTTATGAATCATTGCTATGGACGCCTGAAGCATGTTACTGGGGAACTGAGAATTTAAGAATATAGAATTGAAAATAGACAATAAATGAGAGGCAAGGACACAGGATATTTTTTTGTAGTATAAATTTGAGAAGCCATCGAGGCCTGGGGCATTTAAAGGTTTATGGTTTTTAATAACTAAGAGAAGTTCCTCCAACTGAATTTTTTGGCTAGATTTGTCTGCCGGAGAGACAGAGGTAGATTAGCCGCCTTATGAAATTCAGATAATTGTTTTGAGGTCTTTGCATTTTGCATAGGTTTTTTTGCCATCGTACAACTTAGCATAGAAAGATTTAAATTCACTGCTTATCAGCATTGGGTTCGATGTTAAAGTCCCTGAGATTTGTCTGATGGTATAAATAGAGTGAATTGGCCTTCTGCTCCTAAATTTAGCTACGAGCATAGAGCCTGATTTGTTAGCTCTCGTAAAATTTGCTCTTTGTCCAATTGAGTGGTTACTCTGCTTGAGAAGTGAGGAGCAGATTTAGCTCATCTTTGGCCTCATTAAGTTTTGTTAAAGTTAATGCTTTACTATCTCTCTGGTGGGATCTAGTCAAATCAGAAATTCTTGCTTGATTGGAGCCTATCAATGCTTCTCTCTCCCTCTTTCTCCCAGAAGCAATCCCTATAAGCCTCCCTCTCATTATGAAGGGTAGAAATCATCAGGAAGCGCAAAACATGTGGAATAGAAAAACAACAAACTGACGGTGCAGTATTGTAAAAATTCAGTGGTATATAAATGGCAAAGTCTATGTTAAGAATACTCACAAACGTGAGAGGTATAGTGGGCACGTAAAGGTATCTTTAAACCGTAGATAGCAGCCAGGTATTCAAATAGGCACCACGCTTTCTATCAGGTACACCTCTACCGTGGGCCCTTAGGAATAAATAGAACCGGACATAGTGCAGACTATACACAAAAGTTTATAAAAGTAAGTAAAATCCAATCAACTCACATGGTAATTGAAATAAACAAGCGTATAGATCACAAAAAGTGGATCTCTGCGGACCGGATGAGTGGTGTCTCAGCTGTTCCTCTGTACTGGTATGCGTGTCACGGATGCGTGTCACGGAGACTCCTGAAGAAACCGACAAGGTGAAACGCGTAGAGTGATGCCACAAGATTAAACCGGAACCTCTGGAAACGGATGACGTCACTTCCAGTCTTCGGTGAGACGCATCCGTGACACGCATACCAGTACAGAGGAACAGCTGAGACACCACTCATCCGGTCCGCAGAGATCCACTTTTTGTGATCTATACGCTTGTTTATTTCAATTACCATGTGAGTTGATTGGATTTTACTGACTTTTATAAACATTTGTGTACAGTCTGCACTATGTCCGGTTCTATTTATTCCTAAGGGCCCACGGTAGAGGTGTACCTGATAGAAAGCGTGGTGCCTATTTGAATACCTGGCTGCTATCCATGGTTTAAAGATACCTTTACGTGCCCACTATACCTCTCACGTTTGTGAGTATTCTTAACATAGACTTTGCCATTTATATACCACTGAATTTTTACAATACTGCACCATCAGTTTGTTGTTTTTGTATTCCACATGTTTTGCGCTTCCTGATGATTTCTACCCTTCACTTGTTCACGAGAATTGAGAGAGCAGTCCCGCACCAGGTCACAGCGGCATTTACCACGTGTCTGTATAAGTATCACGATTAATTATCTTATTTTTTGCACTACACTGTGGGTTTATTTGATGTTTTAATTTAACCTGATACACTGAGCGCCACTTTTTGATAAGTTTTTCTTTACACTTTGTCCCTCTCATTATGGCCTTATGGGCCTCCCATACCATAAATGGGGAAGAGGCGCTATCTTTATTGGATTGAAATAAAAAGACCAGGTCTTCCTCTAATTTTTCCCTAATCTCTGGAACCTTTAATAAGGATTCATTTAATCTCCATTGTGAATTTTGGGGACAAATGTTTAGGTTTGAGCATCTCACTTCAATTGGGGCATGGTCTGACCAGGTCACACCATGGATCCTGGCGTGTGTAAATCTGGGAAGTAACCTGTATGGGGCAAAAATATAATCAATACGTGAGTACGTACCACGAGGAGGAGAAAAAAACGTGACGTCTTTTTTGGAAGGATTGAGCTCTCTCCAAACATTGCATAGTTGAAGAATCTTAAGCCCTTATGGATTAGGCTCGCACATCCTCACTTCTACGAACCAGTGGTGGGCCTGATATATCCATTGCTGGTCCAGGGCAAGATTAAAATCCCCACCAAAGATAATCTGGCCTCTCGCAACCCTCTCTAAAATGTTAAAGAACCTTGCGATAAACTTGACACTAGACTCATTAGGGGCGTAAAGATTGGCTGTGGTTAAAGTATGACCAAATAGTGACCACCCAGGATCAGAAAAGGACCCTCGCTATCTGATTTATTCAATGTACTTTTTAATGGGATACTATTTTAAACAGGATTGAGACACCTCTTTTTTTGTTTGCAGAATGGTAAACCTTTTTAAACTGTTTGTCGAAAAAGGACGGAATCCCATTCACTTTGAAGTGGGTCTCTTGGAAAGCTAAAACATCTGCACTGTATCTCTAATATTCAGACATGGCCATACATTGTTTACGTGGGCTGGTAAGACCCTTCACATTATGGGAAATTACTGTTAAAGACATTTGAACGGTGTGTGGACCGCATCCCGAACGCATTTGGCTCAATTACCCAATATATTCTGATGTTCGCTACTGCTGAAAAACAGACTGTAACCAGATAAACCCCCGGAGGGGAAGGGAGGGAGTAAAGGGAAAAATAAGAGCTTCCAGGGACAGAAAGGGCCTGGAGCTTTTTGTCCCCTGGAAAAAAAGGACAAAAAGGGGAACCCAAGGAAATTGTGGGCCATGCACATTGGAACGTGCCGACCTCCTGGGAACACATTGTGGTGAACTAAAGCCGAGAGGGCACGCTTCGGCCGCGTCAGGAACAAATTGAAATAATGCATAATTCACATACCACTGTGTGAAAAAGAAAGTACACCCTCTTTGAATTCTATGGTTTTACATATCAGGACATAATAACAATCATCTGTTCCTTAGCAGGTCTTAAAATTAGGTAAATACAACCTCAGATGAACAACAACACATGACATATTACACCGTGTCATAATTTATTTACAAAAATAATGCCAAAATGGAGAAGCCATGTGTTTTTTTTCATTGGAGAGTACTTCGGAACCATCCTTGCTATCACCACTATTGCCTCAGTGATAAGAAGACAGGTTTTGCTTTGTCTAAATGTGATTTTAATTGCTGTAATAGCCCTGACACAGCGGATCTCTAGCCCTAGGCTACCATCTGCTTCACTATCCGCGCATACGCGTCCATAATAAATGTAATGAACGGATGAAGTGTATTGCTACTGTACATTCAACATTTCTTCCAGTTTTATGGGAGACCCCCTCCAAAGCATGAAAATATCACCCACAAACCTACACCACTTCAAAATTGCGTATTATGTGAGAAAATATAATTTTCTATTTCTTCATAACTCCGTTTTCGACTAGTTTGGTCTTAAGAAATTAAGCGATATAACATAGTTCTTCAACTAGTGATGTAACATAGTTCTTGTGTCTTTCATGGTTTTAAAATGATATTCCAGATTGATAAGTTTTTTTCCTCGTTTTTGTAGAATAATTTAAACATTTAGATATATAGATACTTTTTGATATAGATTATGTGGGAAATAACATACACTGGGTCAGCAATGTGTTAATCACAGGACTAGCTGTGTGAGTGGGAAAGATCAGGATGTTTGTATTATATAATCACCTTGTTCCCACCAGGTTTTTTATTTGTTAATCAGGAGATGATACTGTACATGTATATGAAGGAGATTGTGGGTCACAAGTATGTATGTCTTAATTTATATAGCGCCATTAATGTATATTGCGCTTCACAGCAGTAATACATGTGACAATCATATAAATAACAAATAATATAAATAACACATAACGGGGACAAGTGCTTCAGACATAAAAGTAACATTTAGTAAAAATAGTCCCTGCTCCGAAGAGCTTACAATCTAGCACATACTATTATGCACCTGACAAAGGGTGGTTTAATCCCCCTGAAACGTAGCGCATGCTCTTTCAATCTGTTTATGATTGAATAAATTGTGCATTATATACATACACACGATAACCTAAACCTACTTGAAATAGGTGATAAAATATTACTTTAAATACATTAAAGTACATATGAACCCCTTAGTAGCCTAAGTGGTCAACTAGTTATTGTTTTCCATGTCTAACTGACCACAAAGGGATTCAAAGGGGTTCATATTTTTTTTATTTTTTTTTATTTTATAAAATATTTTACCAGGAAGTAATAAATTGAGAGTTACCTCTCGTTTTCAAGTATGTCCTGGGCACAGAGTAAAACAAATAATACATGGTTACAAATACAGTTACATAAATGAACAGGGTATACATTACATACAAGACATTGCGTGCACAGTTAAAGAAAATGTATATTATGAGCGTATGAAACAGTTACAGACCAGATTAAAGTGCGAGACAGCCTTAGAATTGAAAGAACTTAAGCTGGTGGTGGATATGAGAGTCTCTGGTAGGTTGTTCCAGTTTTGGGGTGCACGGTAAGAGAAGGAGGAACGTCCGGATACTTTGTTGAGCCTTGGGACCATGAACAGTCTTTTGGAGTCTGATCTCAGGTGATAGGTGCTGCATGTGGTAGGGGTGAGTAGCTTGTTCAGGTAGCTGGGTAGCTTGCCCAGAAAGTATTTGAGGGTGAGACAGGAAAGGTGAACTTTGCGCCTAGACTCTAGTGATGACCAATCTAGTTCTTTGAGCATTTCGCAGTGATGTGTGTTATAGTTGCATTGGAGAACAAAACGACAAATTGAATTGTAGAGGGTGTCAAGTTTTCTAAGGTGGGTTTGAGGAGCCGAGCCATATACTATGTCTCCATAGTCAATAATTGGCATTAGCATCTGCTGTGCAATACGCTTTCTGACCAGGAGACTTAGGGAGGATTTGTTCCTGTAAAGTACCCCTAGTTTGGCATAGGTCTTGGTTGTCAGGGTATCAATGTGCATCCCGAATGTTAAGAGGGAGTCAAACCATAAGCCCAGGTATTTAAAACTAGTGACAGGTGTTAGGGTGGTGTTAGCATTGGTTCTAATCAGGAGCTCAGTCACTGAAAGCTTTACAAATTTAGTCTTGGTCCCAAATACCATTGTTACAGTCTTGTCAGTGTTTAAAAACAGTTTGTTTTGGGAAATCCAGTTTTCGAGTCTCAAAAAGTCAGACTGAAGTATGTGCTGAAGGTCAGAGAGGCTATGGCTGTGTGCATATAGGATTGTGTCATATGCATACATGTGTATTGAGGCTTCCTTACAAGCTGTGGGAAGATCATTAAAGAACACTGAGAAGAGTAGGGGCCTCAGAACAGAGCCTTGCGGGACACCACAGGTGATATCCAGGGGGTTGGAGTTAGAGCCTGAGATGGACACATGTTGGGATCTTCCTGATAGGTAGGACTGAAACCAGTTTAAAGCATGTTTCCCTATTCCAGAGCTCTGGAGTTTGTTAAGCAGGATAACATGATCAACTGTGTCAAAAGCCTTTGCAAAATCTAGGAATACTGTGCCAGTGAGTTGTCCCCGTTCCATTCCACACTGGATTTCATTGCAAACTTTTAGCAGGGCAGTTACGGTGGAGTGTTTGGGACGAAACCCAGACTGGAATTGGCTAGGGAAATGTGTCTTGGTGTAGAAATCGCTTAATTGGGAGTGGACACATTTTTCCATAACTTTGGATAGAATTGGGAGAAGTGAGATTGGCCTGTATTTGAGACAGTGTTTTTGTCCCCACTTTTGAAGATTGGGACAACTCTGGCAGTTTTCCAGGTCTTAGGGATATGGCCTGCAGACAGTATAGAGTTGACTATGGACGCAATTGGTTTGGCAATGGCTGGGGCACCAAGTCGTAGGAACCTAGATTGTAGTAAGTCGGGTCCACATTGGCTGCTTAGTTTTAGTTTGAGGAGCGCTTGTGTAATCTCCTCATTAATATCAACATTAAAGTACCCTACCTAGCCACCTTGACTACCGTAATGGCTAAAAACATTGCCTTGCAATGCTTAACTAACCACTAATGTAATCAAAGGGTTAACCCCCTGTCGAAAGGCCTAACCACCCACACGAAGCAAATACCCACATCTCCCATATTCCCTGCCCCTCCCACCACCTGTGACCACCCCCCAGCCCTTGCCATTGTTGTGAGTAACAGCCTTGGGACAAAAAGAATAAATTAGATCTGTGTTGAACAAGATATTCTTTTTCATGGCACATGATGTGATAACAAAATTAAGGTCAGGCTGTCTTCTCAGGGACGGTACTCTCAATTTTCTGACTACTGCTTAATCTTAACCATCCACGGGCATGCACACCTCGACGAGGTGATGAAGGCAGCGGGGTATTTTGAGAGCTTGTTCCCGGTGTTGTGTGAGTGGATATTTGTGCTGTCACAGTTGGCCTTTGGGCCTCCATACAGCAATGGCCTTATTGATGAGACCAGACACCTGGTCAGTGCAAATAATTTTTTGCAACAATGTGTGCTGTAATTTGCTGGAAATGTTGTTCTGTGCCGCATTCAGCTGTTGCATTAACGTATTTTGTTCAATGGCAGCCTGTAGTTGTTTCTTCTGTCATTGAAAGTTTCCTTTTTAATGTGAATCCGCTCTCTTTGTAGCTCAAGTCTTTCTTTGGTGGCTGCTGTGCGAGCACACATGCTTTCATTCAGATGAGCTATGTGCTCATGAATGACATTTAGTTTCCACATTAGTTGCTTCTGGTGTATAACTTGTACAGCATGTACAGATGTATCTAAGCTAATTGTCTTTGGTGCCTGCTGATACCCGTCGTCACACAGCTCAAATGGTCACAGAACCGAGGATTAACGCAGTGGGTAGTCCCATTAGGATGCACTGACCCCAGCAGAGTAATCCGGGCAAACTGATTTCTTTCTTCTTCGACTGTGGTACAAGGGCATTGATTCTATTGATATACCCAGTTGTTGTTCACCTTGATATGGAGGCAGAAGGTTGATGAGACACAGGTGTTTCTTCAGCCATCACTTCCATTGGCATTGGCTCTAAAATAACGGTCCCTTCCTCTGTACAAGCTGCTGCTGGTGGTGCTGGAATTTCTTCTTCCTCCAAAGAAAGTGTTAAAGGATGTGGTGCATGCCGTGGTACCTCACGCCATGAAGGACCTTGAAAACTGTGAGATACAAGTAATGTTAAAAGTTACTTCGGTTTATAGTGAAGACCTAGAATGATCGTAATGCATTTATATGCATTTTTATGGTGTGGGTGGTTTAGGTTATTTGTAAAGTCACACCTATCATCTAAATGTTGAAGACAATGACATGGACTACATTAGACTGTAATGTTGTATACAAAATAATAGTGGCAACATATTTCACACGTATTATCTGTCACCTACCTGTCAATGTTTTTTATGTTTCATATACATTATAATTTTATAGCATTATTTCTTCATTAGTTCACAGGTAAGTTTGTGTCCTATTCTTTTCTTACCTGCTTCCTCTTCTTTTGTTATGGACTCCCAGTGTCTTGAAAACCCTGGATCCCAAACACAAGATCCCTATGTATGACACTTTTGAGATGCTCCTCGTAGGGGGTATAAGTTAGAATCAGGAGTGGTCCTTCATCCGTCCCTCTTCTGTGTGCTTCCTCATGTGTAATTTTCTCCTTCACCTTTCTTTTAATATCTGAATATTTTTTTTACAGTGCTTTATTGTTATTGGGAAGACATGAACACTGTTTACAGCATCTGCTATCTCTCTCCACAGGTGATTATTGGATCCTACTAAAGTCTTGAATGCCAGGCTACCTGATCATAGACAATTATTTTTTTTCTTGACAATCACCTGATTTTTATCATCTGAAAACATCCATTGCCATTAACTCTCCAAAATCTGTGCCATGTTATGTACTGTATCTGGATTCTGTAACCTTGCCACCACTGGAGCTTGCTGATCCCCACCTGGCTGAAATCTTCTCACATGCTCTTCTGCTCTCTTCTCCTCTCCCCTCCAGTCCAAATTGGGCCTAACCCTTACTGGACCTTGGTCCCACTCCTTCTAATATCCTCCTCACAATTCCCCTGCTCCTCACTCCTCAGTATAGAACTCCTCCACTCCTCACTCTTCCACCCACCTACACTCCTCACATTCACTCCACTCACCTCCATCTTTCACACTCACACTACACACTGCTCAACACAATCACACAACAGACAGCAAGACACCGTCAAATGGCAAACAACTTCCAAAGTACATAAAATACAACAAAAACAAGCACCCACGCAGACAACAAAAATGACAAGACAACACTGGCAGAAATCGCAACAAATAGCACAAAAATGCAAATTAACCTCCAACTCATTGTAGCCTAGTGTGTCCTCTCTACCTCCCAGCAGCACTGCCAACGTGTGTCATGAAAGCATGGGTTTATATAGTTTGCTGCTGTAACAGTGTTTCCCCCCACCCCCTCCAATCGCAGATAGGGGCCATTACAGGGTGTGTCACTGAGTCATCCACGATGACTTTGGGACACAGGCTTCTGAGGTCCATACCCCAGATAATACTTAGCAGTGCAGCGCCTCCATCTGCTGTTGGCTCCAGGGATGTATGGAGATGATCTCCCATGGTAGAACTTGTACTATCCCCCCCCGTTAGATCACACACCAGGCCGGAGGTATATTGCAAACAGGAACGGTTTATTACTACACACTTTGCAGTATCACAACAGCTACGCAGCAGTCTTCTACTAGATCCAGTCTCCTTTGATCAGTTCTCACTGGAGATGGTCCATGGACCATCACTACAAGCCAAGGGCACCCGGATGCCGTCCTAGCTCTTCCCCACCTCCCTAGAGGAGGCAGAGGTATTGGTCCACACTAACTCCTCCCCGCAGGGAAGAGCACATGGGTAGGCCCCAATCTTAGGCTCCCAGTAATGTGACCTTCCTCTTACAAATGAGAAGGAACAACCACTAAATTTAGGGCGGTCCTGCCCTTAAGTACAGCCAGAAGGCGGACATCCCGTTGTCAAAGCTACAACAGGATGTACCACTTCCTGCTGTCACTCAAGTGCAGTACCAAAGGTGAAGGGGAAAACCCCATGATAACTACTGGCAAGCCTGTGAATACCAGGGTTTACTGCCAGCCCATTGGGTAGAATAGTAGCCAGGGGGTACCCCGCTACACTGCATACTGTAGGATAGACTCGCAAAGTTTTGCCACTATTTTACAAGTGATTTTGACGCTATTTAACAGTCATGCGAGTATCACAGTTCTTTTTTCTCTTTAAAGGAACACTATATAAACAAACATTTAAAGGAGTTTGATGTATCCAAGCCATAGTGTTTTAACTGTGAATCTTAAAAAGGAGCATACACATAGGTGTTTTAAAAGGCTATAGCCTTTTGTTTAGGTTGCCATTCCCTGGTTTGCAGTCTGAAATGCAGAAATTTAGCTGTGACTACTTTGAGAATATTCTTGCACTTTGCCTTGGATGGGGCTAACTTCAACAAAGCTTTAAATCCATCATCAGTTATAAGTTAGTCCAAAAACAATCAAAGGTATTTCTTAGATTTGTGTGCGATTACTCTCTTCCCACGTGAGAATCACACGCACAGCTATTGTTATCTGTTGTCTAACTTAGTTATTACAGTAGTTGATCATTACATTTTTATCTTTTGTGTGAGAATGGGAGCCTTTAATGAAACTTTCTAGGTAACTGTTTAACAAGCACTCACAAATACAAATCTATCTCTATAATGAGACTGAGCTCAGATTAAGAAAGGGAATGACTTATTTTTATAAATAATCTACGACAGCAAAACAAAACATGACTAAATGTTACCTTTGTAATTATATCCTTCATGTTGATAACTTCTCAACATCTGTAAAACATATAACTATTGAAATTGTTCACGTTTTAAAAAGTTTGGGCACTGCAAGCCTGACATCTACAGTTACAGAAATGCATTGCCACTGACAGACCCATTATTTTACTAAAATATATCCCACAGTGCAGTCATTATTACTGTTATAATTGAATCATAAACAGTGATAAATCCAAATTCTATTTTTCTTATGTAGCGTACTTTCCCCCACCCCCTGGGAGATATGGCGACTACAGTGTGTGTGGTGCATTACCTGTGGCTCACAGGAGGGCAGAGCCTCCGCTGCTGGGAGCATGGGGTATGTATGATCTGTCTGGGGACAGCTCCTCCACCTGCACAGGATCCTACTATGTTGGTTAACCCTGTGACAGGACCAAATACAATAATACACAAACTGAATGAAATAACAGTTTACAGTATGCATAAGAATAATAACAATATACAGTACCATCCCGCACCGCCGTATCCTCACAGTGTCCACACCTGATGCATTATCCCCCCAAAGTACTGAAGGCCGGTGGACATCCAACCACCCTGGTGTCCACAAGCAGCAACCCACCAAAATGTGTGAGACAGCATTGGCCACAACAACTGTGTGTAAAGTTGGTGCACTTGTTGACACCTGCCGGGTCCTCCAGCACCCGATAGCCCCACAACGGAAGGATAGGATCCACTGATCCAGCGATAGTGTCAACGACGACGTCCGCCTCCACGTGGGGGATCTCCCGCGTGGATGGTATTACCATTGAAGATAGTCTCTGATCTGTAGAGTGATCGTCCCAGACCACCAGATCGCTAGTTCCCCGCCGCGTCCTGCTGTGTCCCTCACACTGGTGTTACAGGGGCAGTGTCCTTAACTACTGGGCCTGTCTCTGCAGCAACCACAAGCTGAGGGGAGTTGGGGCCTAACGGGGTCTCTGGCCTAGTAAAAGGGTCACTGACCCATTGCATCTACACATCCTACCCCTTCCTCATCCCAGCTCAGACTGGCGTGCTCCTAGCGCAAGCAATGTATCTATTTGTGGAAACAGGGAATCCTGGCACCTTATTGGCTCTGCTGGCCAATGTGATGAAGCAGCCCCTTTAGCCTTCTGGGGGCTGGAGTCCCCGCAGAACCCATGCCTCCTATAACTACCTTGTGCGCCTACAGTGCGCATGGGCGGCATCTCGCCCATACGCGATTGCAGCCAGATCGCGGAGACCTGCAAGGGGGCCGCCAGTAGCCTCTGGCGACCGGGTGGTCTGTCGCAACCTCCCCACACTCCCTCCCTCCAGCCTCCGCTGCCAAATGCAGCTGCAGCCAGAGGTAGGGGGCAGACGGGGGACTAGAAGGGACCCAGGCTATACTTAAAAATATGAATGACTAAGAAAAATGTGCATTTGAATACTGGACATAAATAGTTTACACAACACATAGTTTACACAACATTTTCCTTTTTTTCCAGTAATTAAATGTTCAATTTAAGTTTTTGTAAAAAAAAACTTTTTATATATTTATTTGTCCCACCTAGGCATGTATTACTCTCAGCAATAAATGTGTGGTTTTGACATGGTATTTGCAACATAAACGTTCAGAACAGATCCCTAAAAAATGATAAATTTTGGGAAAATACCATTCCAAATTGTTTGGAACTCTTTCTTGCTTAATTAATAGGGAGTAAAAAACTGACAAAAACCCTCCACCATACAGTGTACACCAATAAACAATGGATAGCAAGCTAAAAGTGACACACTGTGAGTGCTTATTTGCACGTCATTACCCAGAATCCCTGGCTGCAGTGAAAGCATTGTCTGCTAAGAGATAATGGGGAAAGGCAAGTTTGTGGACCTGAGACATGTGAATGTGCTCACAAGTGGCACTTTTATTTGCTTAATTTTG
The DNA here is from genome assembly GCF_040206685.1 of Ascaphus truei. Classification (NCBI taxonomy): domain Eukaryota; kingdom Metazoa; phylum Chordata; class Amphibia; order Anura; family Ascaphidae; genus Ascaphus; species Ascaphus truei. The sequence continues at coordinate 361,244,107 of NC_134485.1, forward strand.
TAATATTCTGTAAGCAGTAACATCAGAATTAGTTTATTGTCCTTTTGGCATGTGTCATTTTAGATAAAGCAGTCCAATAAAAGAGTTGTAATGGCAAAGTACAAAGGCAGTGCATAATGTAGGCAACAGCACTGCTACAAATTCTGTATTATCAACATGTATATCTTATATAATAAGATTTATCATACAGTAGTGCTGCTATCACTGTAGCTTCTTAAAAAGCTACATACTTACAGTATGCTGTGACTTTTGGCTTCTGTTGGGGTTGCTATGATTAGTCTTGAGTCGTTTATAGCAAAATAGACCGCAGAGTGGCAAGCACATTTTCATTACATTCTGTACTGTACCTTGCGGTCTGCTTTGAAAGGAGAGAGGCAGCTGTGGTCAAGATGAACATTGCACAAATACTGTATTTCTGGATGCGTGACCAGAAACAGACCACCAATATGTATGTGTACCTCAATTAAATATTTTTTATTGGAAATAGGCAAGAATGCATTAGATCTTTATTTCTAGCCCTCATGTGGTCACCATCAGATGATGGACATGACCACTTTCCAGGAAACTGTGACAACTTTTTAGATGTGTAAATGTGGACTCGACAATTAAATACATTTTTTTTAACATATATGGGATCTTTGGTCTTGTCCGGTAGAAGGCCCAATTTGGGCATCGCCAAGATGTGAAAAGTAACGAGAGCTCACTTAGATATGGAAGGATAAAAAGTGGCACACACAAACCCTGAATGTGATGCATCTCATTAAAATATGTGAATTGTGTAACTCTTCGTAACACTTCCTAAATTAAAAGGTGATGCACATGAAGTAAAATCTGGAGTAAAAACCCTTGAAACATTGAAGCAAAAAGATGGAAGATAAAAATAATGCCATTTACCTTGATATATAACTCCTAAAGTTTTGTAGATCCAGTAAAACAAGGTATGTGCCTAACACAGGGACTTTCAGTGAGACCACAGGGAATACATTTTAAAAAATACTGCACATAGGGATAGAACCACAGGGATATTCCTCCACAATATTACAAAGATATGCCCTTTCCTCTTTTGCTCGATTGCTAAAACTCTGACTCAGGCCCTCATTCTCTCCCGTCTTGCTTACTGTAACCTCCTGCTGTCCGGCCTTCCTGCCTCTCACCTGTCTCCCCTACAATCTATCCTAAACGCTGCTGTCAGAATCACCCTACTCTTTCCTAAATCTGTCTCAGCGTATCCCCTGCTGAAATCACTCTCCTGGCTTCTGATCAAATCCCGCATCTCGCACTCAATTCTCCTTCTCACTTTTAAAGCTTTACACTCTACCCCTAATTTCTCGCTATACACCATCCTGACTCTTGCGTTCTGCTCAAGGATGTCATCTCTCTACCCCCTTTCCCTCAATACCCGACTAGCACCTTCTCTATCCACCTTTAAGTTCCACTTTAAGACACACTTGCTTAAAGAAGCATATGAGTAGCAACGTGGCTAATACTATACACATGATTCATAAAGCTTGACACCCTGCAGCCACACTTAACAGAATGCCCTCTCACTGTCTCTGTATGTTCTTCCTACCTACCAATTAGATTGTAAGCTCTGCGGAGCAGGGTCTCCTCTTCCGAAATGTTACTTTTATGTCTGAAGCACTTATTCCCATAATCAGTTATTTGTATTATTTGTTATTTATATGATTGTCACGTGTATTACTGCTGTAAATAGTCTATACAATAGTCTATTGGCAATAAATTAGTTCATTGAGCAAATTCGTGGAGCCCTGATTTTCTTCATTTCGTTAACCCTGGATTGACACAGAGAATCCTGAACCAGGAGCACCGGTAGTTGTATCCCCTTTTGATTTTTTATTAGTGTGCAGCATTTATTATCTTTCTACACTTTATAAAACATACAGGACACCTACAAGCTCATATTGAACCCCCAAAATAACCACAACATATATATAAGCATATAAGTGTCACAGAGGAGTGCTACTGAGCATGGCAATATATATTTAAAACCAGAGACAGAACATGAAACACAGACAGAGCTCAGTGCACATCCAGTGAAACTTATACACGGTACAGTGCCTAAATATATATGTATAGATATCTGTTAAACAAAATGATCCCTTGAGCCATTACTCGGTAGACCACATCTCAAGGGTACCTAACACGAATATAAATTCTTAATAACCTGTGCATTACCAGGAAGAATGATTTATAATAAATCTGTCAAAATTAGTTGCATAGTTCTAAGTCTGATTGAAGCTCTTATTAACCTGTACATTACCAGGAAAAGCACTCTGTATTAGATTTGTCACAATCAAACTGCAAGCAAGCAAGTTCCCCTGAGAGTGGGAAATGCAATGGAGTGAGCTTTTAACCATTGAAATGTGGGAGGGGGTGAGCTTCAACTAGGTAGGAGGAGCCACCCTCCAATCAGCTAAGACCAGCTGAACAAGAATTGTAAAACATACAGGACACCTACAAGCTCATATTGAACCCCCAAAATAACCACAACATATATATATATATAATATATAAGCATGTGTGTGTGTCTGGCCTTCTATTGTATGTAATATTGAGTGTATTAAGTATGCATGTACCATAATGATTCTACATATGAGAACAAAAATTACCAAGAGACAAAAAATGGCAAAATAAAATGTATTCACACACAGTCATTTCATGTCTGAAAAACAAATAAATAATAATGTAACAATATATACAACAATCAACAAAATCACAGCAAGTTCAACACCTCCTTTTTGCAGGTGTTTAGCCAGCTAAATCAGCCCCCTTGCGTGAGGCCTTTCACGCCTCATGGTAGGCATAGCCTCTGTTGCTGGAGTGGCCAACGCTACAGAGGATGGAGGAGGAGTGAACCCCATGATTGAGACACCTGGTGTGGCCAGGGACTCTCAGAGGCTGCTGTTGTGTTGGATATTGAGGGGTTTCGCAGGCTTTACATACCCTGTTGAACTGCCCCTATCAGGACATTCCCTGCTGACATGAGGTGGCCTAAGCTGTTCATGACAGCACCGCTGTGCTTCCACATCAGGAGGGTCAGGATCCGGTATTGCCAGCATGAGGTTTGACCCATGGTAATTTCTGATGCTGCGGAACCTGGCACTCTGCATCTGCAGCACCTGCTGATGTGAAAGGAATGCTGTGCACCAGGTGATCATCTCTTGGCGCTGGAGCAGAACATATGGGAGCTGCAGGATTGGATGCCGGTGCAGCTGTAGAAGGATGCCTGGGAGCAGCTGGAAGTGTAGCTGGAGCATCAGCAGTGGGTGCAGGTGGAGCAGCTGCAGTGGGGAAAGGTGAAGGTGCAGCTGTGGGAGCAGCTGGACTAGCTGCATTGGGTGGAGGTGCAGTGATGGATGCCACGGGAGTAGCAACAGTGGGTGCAGTGGGAGCAGTTGTTCGGCCCTCCTCTTCTGTACGATCTTACAGGAAGAGGGTCAATGTCCCCTCTTCCTCCAGAGTTTGCCAGCCTCAGCCACTGTCTGTCTGCGTGATGGAGAGATGGGAGTGCCAAGCTCCCTAGTGGCGCCACTTCAACCGAATCAAGCAAAAGTATAAATGTGAATATTTCACTATTGCATTTCTCAGGGATGACCCATATGTAGAATTTAACCCCTTGTTGTCTCACAAATAAATGATACAGTGTTAAAGTCTCCCCTATAGTCTCTGACCCGAGGAATGTCTTGCATGGGGTACACTGATGAATAAAACAGACTCACTGTTTAGCTGAGAAAGGGCTCCTGGACGCCAGCGTGCTCCAACCGGGATAGACGTAGATTGCGGATAGGAGAAACTCTGGTAGTGCATCTGCTCCCAAGAAGAAATACTGCAGACCGGGACTTCTTACTGGTCAAACAACTTTATTTGGCACATAGCAGCCGAAAAAAACACACTCTTACGCGTTTCGCGCGTTACTCCGCGCTTTATAAAAGAGGATGTCTGCATGATGGTCCTGAAAAAGAAATACATCATATCATCAAATACATTCAAACAGAACGTGGGTACATGTAAGCATATTTGGATAATTTGCTTTTCCAAAAAAAACATTTTTAACATATCTTTTTAATGATCTAACATTTTATCAGTACAATATAGAGAGGCCCTGATCCACAAACTGTTGCTAAACTTTAGAAAGCCTTTATTCACATGTATATGAATGAGAGCCAGGACATGCTATAGTTTAGTTTATAACCCTTACATTTACCTCTCAAGTATGTTATGGGCACAACTTAATGTTAAGTACCTGTACTTTCAAAGTGACTATATCAAACATGTTTGCAATGGCTAAAATCAGAAGTCTAGAATGCCTTTAGACAGGAAGATGATTTGAGGGACAAAGGTCAATAGCTAAAGCAGTGGGGTGATCATTAGTAGGAAGAGTAACAAGATTCTTCAGTGAGTCTTAAGACTAGAATCAGGTTGCTGATGGAGAATCCTATGAGATAATTGCAGGTTACAGTGGGTGTTTAGATTCCTTTTATAAAATGATTAATGCGGTATGGCATGAACTCTTTGAGATACTGACTGTCTTTAAGTGTTGATTAAACTAGTGTTAATCTATGTATGTATTTATGTCTTTATTTATATAGCATACACAACGTTGCGACCTAATAGGTCTTTGTCAAGTGCAAAAAAGTGGCTTCTATCCTTCGTGTGTGCCGTGGATTGGACGCAGACGATCGTACATTGATGGGAGCACCAGCATACTGAATACTATGGACTAATTTTGGATTTCATTTCCTCACACAGGTATGTTTGTTTGATTGGAACCCCTCTATCAAATTAAGCCCAACTGCTATTGATCTTTATTTAACATCTTCCTGGTATGCGCTGAATAGGCAGACCCTCCATTAATTGTTAGTCAAGTGTGTTAGAGTATTTAAGTGAGAGATATGTCGGTGTCACCCAAAAGTGTCACATAGTGTTTGTGGAGTTAATGCTGGTGTTACATACTGTAAGAAGATCTGGACTCTGCTCTTCAAAAACCCCTACAACCTTGTAACTGTGAGAACTTGACTTTCTAAATGCTGTGATAATTTGTACTCTTCGTATCCTCCAATACCTGGTTTAGTCTATCCTCCTGCATCCCACTATGCCCTCCCTATCACTTTTTCTGTTTAATATCTCCTCACTCCTTTGTAAACATTTCTGTTCTCTCCAATTTCCCCACTCCCCTCCTAGCCATATTTCTTAATCTCTCCTCCCCTCCATCTATGTCTGTGCCCATACAAATGCCCATGCACCATTATTTATACACCTCTTTCCCAACAACTTCCTTACCCCTCAATAAAAAGCACCCCCACAAATCCTCTATTTACACTCTCTTTCTACTCCTTCCTGCTGCTGGGGATATGTCTCCTAATCCTGAACCCAGTCATAAAAACACCTGCTCTCACCCACGCCTCCCTGCCATCTCCTCTCATGCAAATGGTGTTAACCTTCTGAGTTTAACCTGGCCAACCTTAAACCTTGCCCCACAAACCAAGCATCCCAAAAACCTTCACTCATGGCTATTGTCCCACACCCACAGTAACTCCTGCCACCCATTGTGACCAAGCACTACCATCTACAGCACTTATTCCCTCACCTGCTGTCTGTGTAAGTTTCCCACCATACCTCTTAGATTGTAAATTCTTCGGTCATTGATTTCCTTTCCTATTGTCTGATTTTTGCTGTGGTTAATGTATTATTATAATTCCCTGTACTATATTTTTTGTGAAGCGCTGAATACACTTTTGGCGCTATATAAATAAAGACATACATTCAATACAATACATAGCACTACACAGCAGTAATACACGTGAAAATCCTATACAAAGCAAATAATACAAATAACAGATCATGGGAATAAGTGCTTCAGACATAAAAGTAACATTTAGAAAAAGGAGTCCCTGTTTCGAAGAGCTTACAATCTAATTGGTAGGTAGGAAGAACGTACAGAGACAGTGGGAGGGCGTTCTGGTAAGTGCATCTGCAAGGGGCCAAGATTTATGTATGAGCTGTATAGTATCAGCCAAGGAGCTACTCCGGAGCTTATTGTGATTACAAAGTCCTCAAATAGACAAAGGATAACTTTATACAGATTGATATATTGCACTGCAATGTGCAAGGCATAGTCTATAGTGTTTTATAATCTTTTGAGGGCACACATGTAAGCATGTCAAACAGTATATGGTTTTGAGTGAAGTACTCCTCAACTGTATGTGTGAGTCACTGCAAAGAAGCCAGCAATCTTTATTCTGATTATCAAGGTTGTGTATAAAGTGATATGTATACATGAGATTGATATATAGTCTATTATATATGTGTAGCTAGGTCCCCCTCTGGCTCCCGGGCCCTCCGTTCCCCTCCCTTACCTTTGTCACAGTGAGGGCGATTGCGGAAGGCGACGGGTTCGCCGACGGCTCCCTCCGCAGGGCACCGCCATGTTTAGTTGCGCGCGCATGCGCGGAGGTGGCGCTCAGGATGTGGCGGCCATTGCAGGTTGCGCAGGTGCAGTCTACCATGTGCACGCAGCGACCCATAGAGATAGGCTCCGCAGGGACTGCAAGTCCCATAGTGCTCAGGAGCAAGTACACCATGTGATGCCAGGGAGCCAATCGCACGGCTACGTGTTCTGCAAGAGGATATAGTGATTTGCGCGCTGGAAGAGGAGGAGTCAGTCAGATCTGGAGTAAGATAGGGGTAAGAGGTGTGTGTGCAGAGTTCTGTGACCCTCTGCACTATGCCAGATTCCCCCTAGGCCCCAGCTAGGCCCCGACTCCCAGTATTAGTTTGTGGCAGCTACAGAGACAGGCCTTTAGATAGAAACCTTGCCCCCTTAGCTAGTATAAGTCAGGGACACAGTAGCTACACTGCGCGATCCTGACACTGGTGGTCTGGGACCAGACTACCGAGCTGAAGCAGAGACTATCCTCATGGTGGGACACTCCAGTGGGATACCACCCCACGTGGAGGACGCACCGTGGAGGACATTGCTGGATCGCGGATCCCTTCTGATTCTTGTCGGCGCGCCCAGGTGCTGGAGCGCCCGGCAGGTACCCATACAAAAAGTGCACCAACTCGACTACACTCGACTTAGTGGACCGCGCGGTCACACATTGTGGGTTTGGGGTGTAGACACTGTGGGACATTGAGGGACTGGGTTTCTCAGGACACGGTGTGGGTTACACGGTGTGGGGAACAGCTGTGCGTGTGTATGGGTAGTTGTACCATTAGTCACATAGAGTTATAAGAGTTATTAGAGGATAAGATATGTGTGCCAGTAAGACCTTTCTATTTTACTGTGTGTGAGTTTATTGTTTGGGTCCTGCGAGGGGCTCCTCCCACTACGTTGGGATCCCTCTCAGGTGGAGGCGCTGCACCAAAGGTATAAGTATATCGCCCCAGGCTCCCCGTGGCAGAGGCTTAGGCCCATGCGAGCCAACAGGTTAAGGGAAGCACCAGTAGCCATCTTGTTTAAGGGGAAACAGGGCTACATATGTACTGTATTTTCACTTATCAGGTCGCTCCAGATCGTCAGTGTCAACCAGCCCAGAATCCCCCCTCCCTGGGTGGTGACAATCATGGACATCAGATGCTCCTCAATTGCTGTAAGCTGCAGCAGAACTAGTGGCCACTTCCTGTCTTCTGTGCCAGCATGGTCAAACAGCTTAGGCTTGCATTGTATTTGCCGGTTGTCCAGCACTTTTTAATCCTGTCCACCAATCTGACCGCATTCCGCAGTGCATTAATCCATTGGAGAATGTGCCCGAAATATATTGCTTTGCCGCTGAGCTGGTGCAGGAGCAGAGAGGTTATCCACCACTCCATTTATTAGGAGCTTAGACTCTTCCATGCAGCATCAGAAGCAGTAGCAGATCCAGAACCCTGCTCAGCCAAGTCAATTGTGTAGACAAGCAAAAATGTAAACACGCTCTCCTGATTCAGTTGACTATCAATATGTGCATAAAAATTAAATTCAATGTCAGTGGTGTAAAAAGATCAATACTTAAAATGGAGTAAGTGACATTGTGAAGTGAACAAAAATAAACGTACTCGTGAATAATAATAAAAACTAAAGGTATCAACTAATTTAACCCTGATAAAACACTGTGCAGTGATCTATTAAAACATACAAAAGTGCAAAAAAGTGTGTGCGAGTTTATCTTATGGAGCACTGCACCCCCTCCCCCTCTGGGAGATTTACTCTGGCTACAGGTCAGTGTGGTGCTAGATACCTGTTTGGTTCAGGAGAGGTGGAGCTTCCGCGATGTTGTGAGGAAACAGGACAGGCTTTAGGCGGTTTCAGGCTGTAGTTATTCTCATGGTGCTGCGCCTCCAGTCACAGTAGGCTCCAGAGTTCTGGCGAAAGTCCCTCCTGTGACAGTCATCTGAACATACTCCTACCCAATAAACTGTAGACTCAGGCAGGGGTATAGAAAATGGGATCCTTTATTGAGACAGTCACTACAGTTCTTGTTACAGCAGATGCATGATGTTACTAGCAGGATCCAGGTCTTAGGATGGCCCTAGGCCACAGTAGTAGGCTGGAGGCCCGGCCAGGTGCTTTAACTCATCCCCAGCCCATAACGGGGTATAGGTCTCTACCCCGTGAAGGGTGATCCTGGACTAACTAACTTTACATGCTTCCTCCCTAAGGCACAGGAGGGGGAGGGCACTAGGTCTGTTCTCTCTCTCTCTCGAGATCTCTCTCTCGAGATCTCTCGATCGATCTCGATCTCTCTTGAGATCTCTCTCTCGATCTCTCTCTCTCGCTGGATATAAAATATATTTTTTGTATCTTTATCAAATTGTTTATATCTTGTTTATTTTCTGATTCCAGTCTATTCAAATGCTTGTTTTTTTTTATTGTTTCGAAGAAAAATTAAGACAGTAATGTTGACCATTAAAAATGTTTTTCAATAAATTGTAATCCTTATGACCAGATTCTCTGTGTATATCTTGGCAATTACATACTGTACCCAAGTTAACTATATCAAAATCCTGAAGCAGGAAGTAACAGTTTAGCAATAATTTATCATGCATTTATCATGCAAACAAAAGAAAGAAAAAACAGCGCAAAAAAACCTCATGGTGTAGTATATTAAAAAATAATTTTATAAATTAAAGGTGAGTATTGCACGTACATCAGAATTAAAATCAATCAGCATGACATGTTAGGGACATGTTACCACTCGGCGGTGACCGCAAAACTGGAACACGATATAGGATATAGATGTCCTTCCTCTGGTAGCAGGGACCCAGGATCAATGGAACAAGCCTGAATTTGCAGCTTTCTCCTGGTTCTGGGGATACCGCTGCCTCCGATTTTAGAGGTGGTGATTCTCCTAGTCTGTTCCGGGTTGCTCCGCGTGTGCGTCTGACATCATCAAGTGGCGTCTCTCTGCTGTCCGCTTTGTGTCGCGCTGGGTGTATACCCAGACAAGCAAATGTCCCAAACACAGCTGATCAGTAAGGGGATACCTCAATAGACAAAAGAAATATAGGAACGCGCCCTCTCCTACGCGTTTCATATAGAAATACTTCGTCAGGGAATATTGGAGGAAAAGTCAGGGCGCTTCATATATCCTCAGCTCTCCCGTGATTGGCTGCACCGAGTCAAATCGACCCTCCCACACCTGGAAAGATAATTAACCATCCAGTGGTGGGTCAGAAGCGAGTCAGGCGGCCTCTCACTTCGGGATAGGAGGAGTTAATAGAAAAAACATTAAACATTACTAAGTCACAATTTATTAAAACATCACATAGCGACAAAGCTTGCTCTAGAATTAAAGAGACAAAAATTAGTAACATATTAATAAACAATAAATAGATCCTTCTTAAAGCAGCAATCTGTCCTACTGGAGATGTTTCTTAATTATTTTTTTTAAACCTTAGCTAAAGGAGCTGGTCTGTGGTCCACCAACATCCACAAACAAATATGTTTCCCCTGGCCACAAAATGGCGCTGCGTCAGGGCTCTCTCCGGAGGCCAACAGAAAGCCAAAACATCATCAGGAGCGAAGCTGCATATAGGGACATGACTGTCGGCATGGGAATGAGAGCTCCACCATGTGAACAAGCCAAGCAGGGAAGGAAAATTTAGCAGTAGCGAGCAAGGAGGAGCAGGTAAAAACTGTCACCCACTGTTCCCCCCATGTTACTTACTACCCCCTATCACTTACTGTTTCCCCTGTATCCCACATCTTCCCATGTAATTTCTTTCCCCCCACCATCACCCACTCTCCTATTACCACCACATGTCACCCCCTCTACACCACATGTGTCCCTCCTCCCCCATCCCACGTGACCATACTGTATATATAGTATGGTCAGATTATACTCCATTTCAGTGAATAGTGCAGTCTGAGACAACACTATACATTAACTTTTAGTGTAACCTACGTGCACTATACTCTGATATCAAGTATAACCTGACTGCATTATACACTGACCCTGACAATAACTTCACTGGACTATACACTAACACTTAACGTAACCAAATATGTTAAGATAAAAAAACTCACAAGATTTCAGATGAAAATGCCGTTACAGCACGACATTGCGAGTTTCTAGACATCGGATAAGAGATATATAGACCTCCAGTCACAAGCCATAAGGTGTCATCAGGGGGGACCCACTCACGTAGTTATTTTTCCATGGCTGCAACAAACAAATCTGTAATGGATTGAGGGGGTAATGGATAGAGGGGGTGTGGGGAGATGGAAAAACCCCCACACACATCTGCCAAAGTTAAGAAGATGCATACCCTTCTTGTTCAGGAGATGTAGCCAGAGTTCAAAGAGTCTGCGCTATACAGTGACGCCACATTTTCACCAGGTGATCGCGTCTCAGCATTCAAGTTTAATGCCATCTTCAACCAAAATGGCAAACGTGTTTCGTCAAACCAAAATATGACCTCATCAGGGGTGTTGCCATGAATGCCATAAATAGTGTTTATATATACACTGGTTGCCTGGTGACAAATTGTTTTGTTGTACTGCTCAGGCAACATGGATAAATGGACAACTCTTGTATTAAATACATATGTTATGACATAATTGTACAGTGAATCAATAAACAACTTAATCAATGATTTAAATATAAACATCAATCTACTGTATAACATTGTATATTTCAAAAATCAATGGTTGGAACAGTTAATAATATACTGTATAAACCTAATTTAATAAATATAATAATAAAAACCTTGAACTGCAAGAAAAAAATATAATACTTTAAAATGTAATATCATGGATCAAAATAACTTTTCAATAAATCTGAAATTTGTATTATATTTGTAAATACTGTATATACATACTGCTGATAAAGTTCCATAGAGGAGAAAGTGCCATTTATACACTACAAATGACCATGTGTAGATAATCTAACGCCTCATGGGGATTGGAGTATTAGAGAAAACCCAAACAAACAGACACACAAACATACATGTAGAAAAAGGACCAATACATTTTGAACATCTAGTGGTAGTGGTGTCTCAAACAAGCCAGCCACTTAAGTACTGTCTGTGTGGTTCCAAGAAGGCAGTGCTACACCCGTTCCTAACATTTCTGTCAGAATTGATCATTGTCATCTTGCAGCCACCCACCAATTACATAACGTCCATGTTGTATGTAAAAAAGAAGACAGTCAGCATTTGCATCTGCAACACGTTCAATAGAGATAAAAATATATGTATGCATAGTATTTATTTAAAAAAAAAAAAAAACAGCTTTGAGCCCTGATGTTTTATTAAAAAAATGACATAATGTGGCAGAGCGGTTGCTAACTCCCACTCTCCCTACCAGTCCCAGGACACTAGACGTCGGGTATGTGGAACGGGATAATGGTTTTAAACTAGGTGTAGCAGTGAAAATAGGCAACATACAGCATAATTGGCACAAATTCCTTGTCTAGCTCACATACTCTACTTCATTAATAGTCACAAATTTCCTAGCTCAATGTACGAATGTGCATAGCATTTATTTGATTGTTGATAGAAAGAAATGTGCTCACGGTAGACAATGTTTAGGACTGACAGAGGAAATACCCAGGGAAAAGAAGTAACTGCCGGAAGGCTATGTTAAACAGTATATCAGGGGGCGCAAACTTTTGCACCCCCTGCCTTTCCTCCTCTGCTGCTCGCGCCACCCCCCCCCCTTACCTTGATGCGGAGTCAAATGATGCTGCGAGGTCATGTGACGTCAAGTCACGTGACCCGCAGCGTCATTTGACACGTGTGATGTCACTTCTCATGACCTGGCAGCGTCATTTGACACTGCATTGCCATGGAGATGAGTGACGCAAGCAGAGGCAAGGTTAGTTTTTAGAGTTGCAGAGGCCTCACGCGATCCCCTGGCAATTAATTTAATTTAAATGCCTCAGGGAAGAGCACGGGGCCTCTGCAACCACCCGCGCCCCCCCTCTAGACAAATTCAGCGCCCCCCACTTTGCGCACGCTGATATATATATTGTACAGTAGCAACTCCTGCTCCCAAGAATTGATTTCTAGGAATACTTCATATAAATTAGAAATACTGTATGAGTTTTATCACTGTGGGTATTAGCACTGGGGTTGTGTGATATCCTGTTGCATATCTAGAGGATACCCATTAGACTCAGGGAAAATAACATCCATTAACTAGTTAGGTAATGTCATCTTATTTGCTCTGCTTTTACAGAGCTTCGTACTGTACATCTGGGCCTGTATGTTTTAGATATCTCATTATTGACCAAATTTGTTGGAAGTCTGCATATTTTGCAATTTCCTCTTTGGTCTCCTGGGAAGAAATCAAACCTGACAGAACCTACCGTATAAGTCTATCCAATCATGCCCTTATCTCAGCATCAGTTACCCTTTCAAAAATGGTTGCTTCTATGGATAGATAATCTGTCCTGGATATTGTTGAATGTGACCTCCACATACCGTACATGTAGATTCTTGTCCAAAAGGGTGTGTTGCTCTTCATGTATCTTCTAGATTTAACACATTGTTAATGGAGGATATACCCAAGATATGTTTAATATATTATTTCCTCTAGTTTCCACCTCTGTCCAGATCTATGTTATATGGCATGTTGAAATTCCCACAGAGGATAATTTTCCCTCAGTGAAATTGTTAATTCTGTTTTTATAGAAACAATATTTGCTACAAACAGTTGTTTCCTAAGTATTTCACATGATCATTTTCTCTTTTGCCAGGTTTACTTTATATGAAGTACCAGCAGGTTTATTTCAGAGGATATTATTTTAGCCAGAAAAGGGACAGAGATTGGAATAAATAGACCTCTTGCTTCACTGTTGTAGGAGTGTTCACTTTCCATTAAATCGGTTTCTTGAATAAATGTTACGTTCGATTTTAAGAAATGTAGATTTAACACTACTTTGTTCCTCTTTATGGCTGAGTTTATCTCACCTACAGTATACTGTATATCAAGATACAAGACTGATTTTAGCCATTATTTAATTATTGTTTGTATGTAACTAACTATAGTTCTGTTTCCCCCCAAAAATATTCTCGTTTCCTTTAACGCTTATTTTTAAAGCACATGTTTTAACTTTGTGCTGTAGGGATGAAACAGAGGGGAAAAAACATAAAATAATTTTTACATATAACAGTGCAGCATAACTGCCAAAAATATCAGTTTCCACCTTGGAACTGCTGAAACTTCTTACTCAAAACGTATTTGTTAATTGTTGATTAATGCTCATTAGAGCCTACCGTCTTTGCACATATTGTTACTATATTCAAACCCTTCCTTTGTATCGGTTGCCATACCAAAAACCACATAAATATGGCTAGTCCTTAATCAAATATTTTCCAATGGCCTTATCGTGGATTTAGAGCCCTTGCTTTTTTTAGTCACTCAGCGATTGTCTTCTGCTTGCTGTGGTTGTAGTTGAAGGTGGTGACAAGTCAGCCGCTTCATACAGTAGTTTCTTTCTTTAGATAGCCTTTCTTTCAAAAACATCTCGGCATCTGTCATGATGTCATGAGATATTATATATTTTAATCTATCTGAACCTTTTAAGTGAGCCCATACAGGATAGGCACCTCAATTAAGCTCTCTTTGAAACCCAGCATCCACCCATGACAAGCTTGGGCTTGTCATAAACCCACTATATATTGCATTTGTTACTTCAAACTGTAGCTCATTAATCCTTTGCGCACTAAATAGATTAAAATACATAATACTTCATGACATTATCAAGACAGCATCTTTAAGGGAATTATAAATTAGAGCAATCATTTTGAACCAGGGTTTCAAGGGCACCCCTCAGCTGTCCCATGCCTGGCAGCGCAGCGCATCCACACAGCCATGACCCAACGGCCCCCCAGCTCAGCAGAAGCTCCTGTCGGCGCCGGAAGTCACGTTCAACTTTTAGCTGTCAGGAGGCAGAAGACCCTGTGTAAGCGATGGTAAATGATAATTCTTAAAATTAAATCTTTAATGTAAGGTAATGATAAATTAAGTGGTACACATAAGTGGGGTCTGTTAAGGATCATTGCATCGTGTGGCAAGAGTTGGTGCTGCTGTTGGATGAGAAGGATGAATGTTCATCCCGGCAAAGGTAAGAAACAATTGATTTATTTAATTGTGTGGGATTTTTTTTACTGTAGGATGACCATTGACTGGCAATGTGTTTACTGGCAAGTGTAATGCATTGTACTGTTATGTCAATGTTATTATATTGTTTATTACTTTTGTTTTGCAAAAAAATGGGCAAACGTGCTATTAGTAAATTTTTGGCTACTATTGATTTTGCCAATTTCTGTGTGCTGATGGGGGTAGAGGGAGTACGGAATCGGGGTAGTAGCCCCGGGGAGGGTTGTTAGGCCTCCCAGGTGGGAACTGGGAGGGGTAACCCCTTAATTACTATAGCTAACTGCCAAGGTAAATAAGAGGTTAATGGCCGTTAGTTCGTTTTTTTAATTTTAATGATGCTGCCCATGGAAGATGCGGAGGATGGAGATGAGGACGAGGACAGCCTTTATCTTTGCTGGGGTAAGTACAACTTTAATTTAATATATGCTAGCTGGGAAATGTTTAATTTTTAATGGGCAATGTGCTACACAGGCGGCACACTTTATCCGAGTGCGGCTCATTCCGCAAGCCGGGAAATGTCCCGGCTTGCGAGCCGCACTCCCTCAGCGTGCCGCGCATCACCGATGCGCGGTCACGCATCATCGGGTGCCTGTGCCGCCTGTACGCGTGCCCAGGGCTCCCCGAGGGAGCCCTGGTGTCGCGTGGATGTACTGACGGCGGCGGGACGTTCCGGGGGACCCGGCGGACCCGGTAAGGAGAGGGGGAAGCCCCGATCGGCGGGCCTCTCCTCCGAGGCTTCGGCGCGCACCCGGCACCCTCCGGCACGCGCCAGGTTACTGCTGCGGCCGAGAACGGGCAAATGCTCGAATAAACTCGGCCGCAGCAGTATTATCCAGATCTGGATAATAGGGATTTTGCCCATTACTGTATGTGCTGGGGGGGAGGTTGTTGGGGGTAAGGGGGTGGATAGTATGGTGCCCAGTCATTTCTATTGGGGTTATCTTTGCTCCCATTGAGGGCATAGGTAACCACACTGACAATCAATGGGTGTATTGAATAGTGTTGGTTGTTGTATTGTATTTAAATGTTTATTGGGGGTAGAGGGGGCGGATGAAAGGGGTATTTGCATCTGGGGTGGGTGGTTAGGCCTCTCAGGTGCGTAGCCGGAGGGGTTAACCCCTTCATTAATTAGCAGAAGTAACCGCTATGGTAATGAAGGAGTTAACCCCTCCCTCAAACTTCCCGGTAGGCTTAACTGCTAACCTAGCCGCTAAGGTAATGAAGCTTTTTTTATTTGATTTTAATAAGAGTATTGAAGCAGGGGGTCTCCGGAGCTGAACCACATAAATGTCAGCCTCGGGGACCCCAAGCTTCTCGAGTTACAGGCCACGGTATTTGCATTGTTTAAATCTCCCGTGTCACGTGACCGGGACATTTACACTTTGCGGAGATACTGGCACCCCCATACCGGGGCCTGTAACGTGGGAAGCAGGGGGTCCCTGGGCTGAAATTAATGCTATTCAGCTCCGTAGACCTCTGCTTTAATACTGTGTTATTCAAATAAAATAAAAACAGCGCGATCACCTTTAAGAGCTTTGCAGGGATATGCAGCTCTCTCTGTGCAGTTCTTACAGACTGCAGGCAGATCACATGGGCAAAACTTAGAAAAAGACAGAGATAAAGGCACTGCTATCCCGAGCGGTATTGCATTTTCCTTCCGAACAGTTTCTGACTTGTGATAACTCTTTCTGAATACTGTGATAACACAAAATTCAGACAGATTGGTAGGGTCATGCCAAACTGTTCGATTTGGCAGTGATAACATCAAAGCTACCTGAATAGGCCCCATAGTGTTTCTAGGCATTTTGCAGTAGTACACAATAAGGATCCCACCACGCTTAGAGTTATGGGTTTCGAACAAATTCCTAGTTTATATTTAGTCAATCCACTGACATACGGAATCTTGGAGTCATTAACACACTGTTTACTACGTGAGGACACTTTCTCCTCAAAGCGTGATGGTCATTTTATTGTTCATATATTCATATTGCAACACACACTGCTAGTATATATTGGTCTTTTATGGTTATCTGTGATTTTATTAGTGATATATTGTGACTTCCTTTCCTTGTATCTCGTCCTTTTAGGTTTTTTTTATTCCCTTATGTCACATGGGGATTTAATAAATTATTGAATATACATAATAACTTATAAGGCTAATATTTGAACTAGCGCTTCTTTGTTTTGTGTTTATGAAATTATCTTCGGATTGGATTCCATTATGAAGCAGCCACTTACTTCAGTCTTTTCCACCCAGTTATATTCCTTCACCTTCTTTCATCATTGTCACCAATAGTTATTGGAATTATACAGTGTATATATACTGTATATACAAATCCTTATCTCACTGCCTAAAGTGGGGGAAAGGTGCAATAGGTGTTCAAGATGATTTATAGTAGCAATTGAGCTACTGTATTATGTTCAACCATACTACTGAAGATATAAGAGAATGAAACTGTAGTATAGTGAAGAACACTATTGAAGATAACAAAAAATGTAACGACTTATGCAGGGGTGGTCGCTTTGCATGATGAAAAGTATTGGAAGAGTGCACTTGGGATGCTATACAAGCTAATCAAAAACTTGCTTTTTGAAAGAACCCTCCACTAGTGATGTCAGAGGAAGTAACTTGCTCTTTCCGGTAGCTGGTGAGGAATACCACGGGGCATGGTGACTGCAGCAGAGCAGACGATCATCCCTACACCGATCTCTGGTACGTTTTCTCCTCTGAAGCTCCCTGATCTGAGCACCAGTGGTTGGTAATACCAGATACCATGTTCTATTAAGGATGTTATTTCACTCTTTGTTTGTGTGTGTTCTTTATCTGCAATCCCCTTTTTATATATATTTATAAAATTGATGTTTATCATGAAGCATGCGCTTCTTTGATTGGTTTTTATTTATGTATATAATTGCAGACTCCCCCTGATAGACAAAAATGTAAGTAAATAGATGCAAGATCGAGATGCTTCTCTGAAGTTCTTTTGATACATAGGTGCCTATTCACTAAACTTGATAAGTGCATTAATACTGGTTGTGCCCTTTTCATGTGATTTTGCATGTGTAGCTATTCACAAAGCTTCGATAACATGGCAAAATCGCCAGAAAACGACTTTAACAAGCTTTAAGAAGTAGTGTGGTAGCTGAAAATATGCTCAAACTCGCATTTTTTGCCAGAAACTGCTATTCACAAAGCTCAGAGATTCATATTGCACCATAAAAAATTGCATTATTTTCTCGCCATCTAAAGGGTGGCGAGATCGGAATCACGATTTGCAAATCATGGAGTTTATTTTATTTTAACTGCATAGGATTGAATCAAGGGGTCACCAAAGGTCTCCGGAGCTGACCCGCATTCATTTCAGCTCCGGAGAACTCCGGATTCAATCCTAGGTAATAAAAATAAAATTACATCCAGCTTCATTACCTTACCACAAACCCCTTAATAACCTTAGCGGTTAGTAACTGCTATGGAAATTAAGAGGTTCACCCGCTTCCCCGCTACCCACCTGGGTAGCCAAACCACACTACCAGGGGTATCTACCCCAACCCCCTCAACCCTTATACCCATTTATTGTGGATTGTGGATTGCCACAATGACAATGAATGGGCAACCTAAAAAAACAAGCACCAAATACAAAATATTATAATTAAATAAAAACAAGCATTTGACAATAAAGCCATTGACTGTGACTGTGGTAAACCATGTCTACAATATGGGCATGGATTGCCACAATGGCAATGAATGGGCATTCTAAAAATAAATACACAATTAACTAAAATCCAATCAATGTGTTTCTTAACTTTGCTGGGATGAACATTCACTCTTCCTCGTCCAACTGTGGCACCAACTATTGACCCATGACGCAATGCTCCTTAACACCATCATGCTCAGAAGACCATGATCATCAAGCAAACACAAAGTAGTGCAGTTTGAAAACAAATTAGCGCACGATAAAAAAATTGAGATTTTTCTTAGTGAATAATGTTTTGACACAATTTTCTTATAGTGCGGTAAGAACATGCAAACCCGCTCAGTAATGCACTGAACTTATCAAAGTTTAGTGAATAGGCCTCATAGACTCCTTTAAGTTCAACAATTCAACAAATGACACTAATGAAGCTAAAAAACAAAACAATTTGAAACAATCACTTCAATAAATCTGCATTAATTGCCTACATATATTAGACCTGGCTTAATTAAATCAGACATAGAAATATAAATAATTCAGACATGTTTGGGTAAGTGAAGCAGTATGTATGCATATGGATTACGATAATATATGGCTGGGGCAACTGAATTAAATCTACAGGTATAAGAAAAAAATTAACATCAACAGGGCATATAAAAACAGTTAGTAAACCCATTCACTTCAGTTATTTCACTGAGGAAATCAGCTCCCTTTGTTTAGTGTTTAAGACCTGCAGACATGAAGTTTCCACAGCTATGCAGTTGTTAAAGATCACAGCTTAGCTGCAGAACTATGCAATTCACCGTTTCAAAATGGAGCAGAGAAATATGCTGCTGATCTTGGCTACTTTTTTTCTAATTGTAGCCAGGTCCCCTGTTGGTAGCGGGGCCGTGTGCGAGCAGCGCGCGTCTTCCCCTCTCATGCGGCCGGTTGCCAGGGACGCGAGCGGGCCGGTTGCCGGGGACGCGATCGGGCCGTTGCTGGGGCCGCGGTCGCGTCGCGAGGGTCCCGGCGGCTTGCGGAGCAGGGCGTCGCCATTACCCAGTGCGTTGCGCATGCGCAAGGGCACAGAAGCGCCGGGAGGAATACAGGAAGGTCGCGCATGAGCAGAACAGGGCAGTCCACCCCCAGGGTGCACAGGGGCAGAGCCACATGACACCAGGGAGCCAATAGGGCTGCAGCATCTCCCTGCAAGGAGATTGAAACATTTTCGCGCACTGAACCACGCTAGTCAGTGCAGGACCGGGAGAGCTAGGGGAAGGAGGTGAGTGCAGGGGTCAGTGACCCACTGCAATAGGCCAGAACATCCCTAGGCCCCAGATAGGTCCTGAACTCCCCCAGCTTGTGGTACTTAGGGACTGGCCCTAAGTTAGGGACTATCCCATTAGTGTTAGTGCTAGATAGGGACACAGCGGACGCTGCGCTCCCTGAACGAAGGCTTGGACTCAGGCCTACACCCAGAGACAGAGACTATCTCCAGGGTGGGATCGCCCCTGGCGGACCCCGTGCGAGGAGATCCGGGATCAGAAAGAATCATCACACGACTGACCCTTTGTGAAGTTGTTGCTGATCCAAGCACCGGAGTGCTCGGCAGGTACTATACGTATACAAGTGCACCAACGGGCCCTTAGCATAATAGTGACTGCGCAGTCACACATATTCTTCTTGCCTAGAGTGTGGGACATTGTGTGGGGTACTGGAGTACCCACCCAATCATCCGGTGAAGGGTTGATAAAGTGTTAGCGTCCGCCGTGGCGCATAAAGTGTTAGCGTCCGCCGTGGCGCATAAAGTGTTGGCGTCCGCCGTGGCGCAAGATAGCGTTAGCGTTGTGAGAGACGCAGTGGTTAGTGTCTCCTCTAGGGAGGGACACCCGTTATTCAGTGTGATAATATATGTGTTATATGCTGCTCACAAGTAAAGGTATTTGGTTATCTCACATATTGTGTATATGGTTATTTATATGTGTCCTGCGAGGACAAATTCCTGCTTTGCTAGGAACCATCGCAGGTGGAGGCGCTGCACCAAGTACAAGAGTACTACTAGTCTTAATATATTGCCCCAGGTTCCCCGTGGCGGAAGCTCAGCCCTCCTGTGAGCCAACAGGTAAAGCACCATGCCCTGGTAACATTGTATGTCCTTTGCACCCACACTATAATCTGCGATTGGGTGGGGGAATACCCGTTACATAATGTAGCCCTCTTACCCCCACCCTAAGTGAGATTGAGGTGGGTAGGTGTATCTGACTACTTATCAGTGTGGTGCTTTACCTGTTTGGCAACCAGGAGGGCTGAGCTTCCGCCACAGGGAACCTGGGGTGAATTACTCTTACTACTACTATATGGTGCAGCGCCTCCACCTGCGATGGCTCCCAGCAGAGCGGGAGTTGTTCCTCGCAGGACACATACAAGTGAACACATACACTGGATGTGAAATAGCAAAGGGCTTTACTGAACATAACATATCTCTTAACGCTCTAATGTACTGACATAACTCTATGATAATATCTTATCACTCCACCCACTGAAGACACAACTAGCCACACACCTCACAGGGCCTTGTACCCCACACCTTATTCCCTGAGTCCCAAGTGTCCCAAGAGTTATGCAACCTTAGGCGTGATCAGTGCCTGTGTGGTACCGGTAATGGTGGTGCACTTGGTGACTGTACCTGCTGAGTGTGTCCACACTCGGTATGATGAATCTTCACAAACGATCCACTGATCCTGCGATGAAACCTGCCTCCGCATGGGGTGATGTCCCGCCAGACGCTCCCACCGTGAAGACTGTCTCTTTCCTGAAGTGGTCTGTTCCCAGACCAAACTTGCCAGGCCTCGTGCACACAGCTGTGTTCCTGACTATCTTATAACACACCTGACTGCTGAGGGGATCTGTTCCCTATCTAGGGCATGTCCCTGTAGCAGCCCCAACCTTTCAATGACTCAGGGCCTAACTGGGCCTGGGGTAGAGGGCCTAATGTAGGGGCTACTTGCCTCCCTACACGCAGAGCTCCTTCTCCTTCTCTAATGTGACAGGTCCCTATCCTAGGGCCTGTCCCTGTGACCACCCACCCTCACTAGTGGGGAGTCAGAGCCTCAGCTCTAGCCTGGGGATTTCTGGCCTAGGGCAGAAGCTTGCAGCTCTCTGCCCCCCTTCTTTCTCCCTCTGTATCCTCAGCCTGACTGACTCATGTGCTTCACAACATTGTATCAAATCCCCTGCTGCAGAGAATCTGCAAGTCTCAGTGGCTGGCTGGCTGCAGGTGACAGGGATCATAGGGCATTCCCCAGAGGCTGCTGGGAGATGTAGTCCACTCAGGACCTCTTTCCTATGGGGACCGCGTGTGCGATCTCTCCTGCGCCTGTGCAAAGCTGTAATGGCCGCCGCTATGCTTAACTGTGCCTGCGCAACTTCCCAGAGCTCCTGCACACTTGTAATGGCCACCGTTACCCTTGCCAACCTCTTCGCATTGCGCGAACCTCGCGTCACAACCGAGATGGCGGCGCCCACCGGGAGAAGTCGCCGTCCCGTTCCCCCACTGCCACCGGGGTAAGACAGGGGGCAAAGGGACATCAGGGAAACCGGGAGTGACCCCCTTACAATAAGAAACAAAAGTATTTTTTTTACGGTCATTTTTTTTTCTATGTCACTAGAATCTGTAACTGTCATACTGTTTTGTGGCATATTTATTGTTTGAATTCTTACATACTGTAGTGTCCTTAATGGTTAAAATACATTTGTTACAATGTTGTACAGGTATATGCAAGTTGGTTTAAAAAGTCATGCAAATGCTGGATCTAATACGTTATTATGCTTCACCTTTAAAATGTTAAAGACTATCATAAATGTTACAGCCAAAGTTAGAAAAGTGAGATCCAGCACTAGGCAAGGGATCAAAACAGCTTCCTGGAAAGAGTCCAGGAAAATTTCCTGGAGGGAGCTTTATACTTTGGACTCATTTCAATTAAACTTATCTGCTCATAGTCAATTTTTGCTGCTGTGTACCGTTGAAGTGACTGGGCAAAGACTCAAGAGTGTACATAGCAATATCGAGCTTGCTGTGACAAGGTATGGAAAGATTTATATAAAGTGAAAAGTATCATTTACATTACCCGCCACAGTACAAAGCACTAACTCCAGTGTTCATTTGAAATCCACAACAAAAGGGACATGTTGGATATGTGCACAAAGCTGTAAGAGGATTATGATTCCAGATCTCATAGGTCAGGAGGGTTAATTCATAAAACAGCTGCCAATATGCTTATTGTCAAACGGCACATTATGCATGTGCAGGGCCGCCAACAGGGGGGGATGGCCGGTGTTGGCGTCCCGGGTCCCGTGAGTCAGGGGGCAACAGTGCGCAAGCCCCCCTGGCCTTCCCCGCAGCAAGCTCCACCGGCCCCCGCAGCACCGCCCACTGCCAACCCCCATGCAGCACCGCCAACGCCCACAGTCACACCACCCCCCCCCCCCCGCAGCACTGCAAGCCCCCGCAGCCACCGCCCCCCCCCCCTGCAGCCCTGCAGCCCTGCAGCCATCTGCACACCTTGGGGAGTGGAGTATTTTTTAGATGTACTGGGGGGGTTGTGGTATTTTTTAGATGTATTGGGGGGGAGTGGGGTCTTTTTTTAGATGTATTGGGGGGGAGTGGGGTATATTTGTCTATAAATTGGGGGGAGTGGGGTATATTTGTATATGTATTGGGGGGAGTGGGGTATATTTGTATATGTATTGGGGGGGAGTGGGGTATATTTGTATATGTATTGGGGGAGTGGGGTATATTTGTATATGTATTGGGGGGAGTGGGGTATATTTGTATATGTATTGGGGGGAGTGGGGTATATTTGTATATGTATTAGGGGAGTGGTGTATATTTGTATTGGGAGGGAGTGGGGTATTTTTATTATATGTATGGGGGGGGTATTTTTATTATATGTATGGGGGGTATTTTTTATATGTTTTGGGAGGGTCTCGCATATTTTAGCATTGTGTCCATTATTTTTGGACAAGCCACCTGTCAACCCTAGATGTCATTCCCCCAGCCATCCCGCAGCCACCGACCTACCGCCCCCCCCCTCCCTGTAGCAACGGCACCCCCTTCACAGCCACCGGTCCTCCCGCAGAAATGCCCCCCCCCCAGTAGCAGCCAGCGGCCCTCCCTAAGCCTCCGGCCAACCGCCCATCCTGCAGCCCCCCCCCGTAGCAACGCCCCCCACAGCCCCCGCAGCCACTGGCCCTCTCACAGCCACCCCCCCCCCCGCAGCCACCGGGCCTGACCTGAGATCAACCACAAGGTAAGTCTGCTTTTTATTTGTATTGGGGGTGTATTTTATATATGTATTGGGGGTGGGGGGTTGGGGTATATTTGTATATGTATTGGGGGGTTGGGGTATATTTTTATATATATTGGTTGGTGGGGGTATATATTTTATATATATTTGGTGGTGTTTGGGGTATATTTTTAATATGTATTGGGAGGGTGGGGGTGTATTTTTTTATGTATTTGGGAGGTTAAGTAAAAGTTGCACGCTAAAAAAAAATCTTGGTAGGTACGCTATGGGTTTGGGGGGTGGGGGGCTGCTCCTTTCATTTGTCCTGGGCCCCATGATTTCTGTTGGCGGCCCTGTGCATGTGCGCCATTGAACATGAACGAAGGACTACTACTATCTTGTGAACTGACAAGAAACATGTTGACCTTAGTCAACAGTAAAAAATGGGTTGTGTGCAGAGCACACGCGTACGAAGTGAAATTTCTTAACATTTTGTCACTCTAAAGTCTTTCATTGATGCAAAATGATAAAAATCAAAATATAATTTGTGTCAAAATGCAAAGCAGTGTGATTTATAACGTATGTGTATACATATATTATATACACTCACAGAGAGAGCGGAGGTACATATCTTAAATACACACACAGAGAGAGTGGAGATACATATATTATATACACACACACACACACACAGAGGGGAGATACATATATTATATACATACAGAGAGGGGAGATACATATATTATATACACTCACAGAGTGAAGGGAGATACCCCGCTATGAAGGGGGAGAGGGGACCGTTGTTAACGGGGAGGAACGAAGCTTTGAAGGGGGGGGGGATCAAAGATGTGAAGGTTGGGGAACGGAGTTGTGACCGGCAGGGGACTGCAGCTGTGAAAAGGGAGGGGGGGGCAGACTAAAGCTGTGAAGGGGGGGAATGGAGCTGTGAGGTTGGGGGGAACAAAGCTCTAAAGGGGGCGGAGGTGTGAACGGGGGGGGCGCAGCTGTGAACAGGGGGGACGGACGGAGCTGTGAATGGGGGGGAATGGAGCTGTGAACGTGGGGGGGGATGGAGTTGTGAACAGGGAGGGACCGGAGCTGTGAAGGAGGGGGGCTCATTCATGTGCAGGGGGGGACCGGATTGCTTTGAACGGGGGAGAAAGAGAGAGGGGGCAGAGAGGGGAAGGGGGAGAGAGAGAGAGTGAGCGAGAGAGAGGGGGGAGCGGAGAGAGGAGGGAGCGGAGAGAGACAGAGGGAGCAGAGAGAGAGGGGAGAGCAGAGACAGAGGTGGAGCGGGAAAATGACATCCCGGCCAACGCCAGGTATATCAGCTAATAATATATATGCGTGTGTGTGTGTGTATATATATATATATATATATATATATATATATATATATATATATATATATAAAAAAAGAAGAAAGCGCCCGATCCTAGTGCATCAAGTCTAAAAAATACATTTAATGATTCCAAAGCTTTACAAATGAAAACTCACAAACAACAAAAGTATAAGAGCGTGTTATGAGATAAATCTCATGCCCCGGCACTGGAACTCCGCTCCTCTGTCTCTCCGCCTTGTCTGTCCGGAATGATCACTCTGAGCCTCTGTCCAGCAGGACACAGAGTACAACACAGCCATCGGCAAAGTCCTCCGGAAACACACCTCCGATGTAACTTGGCAGGGCAGGGAGCAGATTAGATGTAACCATGGATATCCTTAGTCCAGGCAATAGATACAGTACTTCGTGTGTACGCCCTTCACTTAGCAGAACAGTGTTAACCCTACCCGTTTCTTCACACGAAGTTATTTCTTCAGGGGATCTATATTTATATTGTCAGAATCCGTGGTGCCGTTCCCCTCAATCAATATCTGACTTGCACCCTCTCTATCCACCTTTAGGACACCTTAAAAAACACCTGCTTAAGGAAGCATATGAGTAGCTCCATGGCTGATAAATAACACCTCATATATTAACCTTTGCACCTTGCAGACGCACTTACCAGAATGCCCTCCTACTGTCTCTGTACGTTCTTCCTACCAAAAAAATTAGATTGTAAGTGTAACCCAGGTCCCCCTCTGGGCTCTCTTCACTTCCCCTCCCTGCCGCTCACCTCTGCTGCGATCTGGAGAGTTGCGGGTGGTTGAAGGGGCGATCGGGTCGCCGGCGCTCCTAAGCGGGATGTCGGGAAGGGCACCGCCATCTTTGTCAAGTGCGCGCATGCGCAGTACAGTTGTGCATGCGCAGAAGGGTACTGACAGCCTGGCGGCCTTTATAGAGCTTGCGCATGCGCAGAATAGCTGCGGCAGTCATTATAGGCAAAGGGCTCCGCCGGGTATATCAGCTAATAATATATATGCGTGTGTGTGTGTGTGTGTGTGTGTGTGAAACAGATGACAGTCTTCCAGCAAGAAGTTCACACTCTTCGTATAGAGCTTGATGCCTCACATCATGAGACCAACAGCTGCCGCACAGACCTGGAAGTTTCCAGAAAGGAACTACACAGTCTCACTGAGGAGCTGGACATTGCTAAAGAAACTATTGGTAATCTTGGTACAGTTCTCAAGGTCTCTCAGAAGGAGCTTCAGACCCTCAACCTAGAGAAGGAAGTCTCACACCAGGAGATTGTCATTCTCAAAGCAGATGTGCGTAAATGGAAGGAGGACTGCAAAGAAGCCCTGAAGAATACAGAGACTGAAAAAGGAGAAAGTTCAAGATTAAAAAGAGAAAACTTAAAACTGAAAGAAGAAAATTTTCAGTTGACAGAAGAAGTCAAGGAAAAGTTTGAAGCAGAGCACCGACTGCAGAACCAACTGCAAGGTCTGCGTACACACCTCCAGTATGCTGAGGAGAAGCAGCAAACGCTACAGGAAGAAAAACTGCAGGCTGCTAAAGAGGTACAAGCGCTGCAGGAACGTCTGAATACCCAGTACGTCCCCACAGAGCAGTAAGAGGAGCTAAAGGCCACGCTGCATGTCTTCAGAGCATCGTTGGAAGCGGAGCTTCGATACCAGGTGACTCTGTATGAGAGGGAGCGTGAGAAGGCTCAGAAACTGGAGCAAGAGCTGGAGAGACAGAGAGACTGTTCCATTCCCTTGAGTCAGTACACCAAGGAGAAAACAGACGCAGCGGCAACCTTGACGACAAAAATTACAGAGCTCCAGAATATGAAGAGACTCTGATACAGATTCCTCCAATATGGAAAAAGGTATTGGCTCTGCCCAAGCACCAGTATCACACAGTAACTAATGCCCATAAGGACAAGGGTACAGTGAGAGTTGGGGACTCCACGCAACTTCAAAACAAAATAACGAAGTTTGAGCCACCAAAGAAAGCACTAGCCAAACCTACAGCTGCCCAACAGGCAACAAACAGAGGTAGGAGTGCAGAATCAAAGCCAGAAGAATCCTTAGCTGAAGAAGCTGAACTGGCGACTCTGTGGTGTGGAGAAGCTGCAGAAAGACCACTTCAAGAGCAGAAAACTCTAAGGGCTAGTCCTAACTGCTCTACAACTGTTGCCATACACTTTGTCTACAAAAAGAGGAGTGCCCGACGCAACAGAAATCTCAAGACCGCGCACGCGATAAAAAGACTTTACGTGGAAAAAGTCCTCCTCGAGCGACTGAGGAGTGCTGATCTCAAGCATCTTCGGGAGGAGACAAAAATAAACTGGAGAAAGGGCTCCAATCCCAGCGGGACAGAGGGTTCTCTTCCTCCATCCACTCTCATTCAAGTCACAGAGATATCTAGAATGAGAGTGGAAGGATGGGCTTTGGCCGTGGTAAGCCCGAGCTTCCCACAAACAGGGGAGGTATGTAACAGGGGACTTATCCCTGTTCAGTAATGTTCCTTTAATCTAGCAGTGTGGTAGTTAATTACTAAACACCACCTGCCTGATTAGATTGTTTACAAAAAGCCTGCCTTTGAGACAGGAAGTGACTCTCTTTAGCTCTTACTGAGAGCTGACCTTTGGAGAGACAGAGCAGAGGTTCTTGAGTCCCAGGAGAGACTGACCAAAAGAAACCCAGATCTCTGGAGCTGACCAGTCTTAAGCTCTGCCAGCCACACAGCAGAGCTGATTGCAAGACACCAAATAAGACTTCTAAACCTGGATGCTGATATTTTTCTGTGCACGCACGGGTGCGGTTCCCGGAGAGCAGAGAAGCTTACTCTACAGCAACTACTGTACACAGATAAGACTTTCCTTATTAAGAGACTGCTTATATCTGCTTATTTTCATGTTATGTGTTTGGACTGGGGGAAGCTTAACTAATGGAGATGTGAACTAATTGCAAGGATTTCACTAGAAATACTCCCAAGTGAATGGAAGCTTTGTTCCCCCCCTGTGTTTGGATAATTTCCTGATGAAAAGGAAAAGGCACAATAAAGCCTATTATAATTTCACATTATAAACGTCTCCAAATTGTGTACCTCTGTGAACGTCCGTCTACAGCAGGCCTGCACAACATACGGCCCGCGGGCCGCCCGGCCTCTCTGTGCGGCCCGCGATAAGATTTAAAAAAAAAAAAAAAACTTTAAAAAAAAAAACTTTAAAAAAAAAAAACTTAAAAAAAAAAAAAACTTTAAAAAAAAAAAAACTTAAAAAAAAATGGCGACAATTTTCCGCGGTCCCAGGGGTGATGTGAGGTGCATTGAGGTGAGGTGCAGGGGAGGTGCAGGAAGGGTGAGGTGCAGGGGTGATTGGAGGTGCAGGGGGGTGTGATTGGAGGTGCAGGGGGGGTGATTGGAGGTGCAGGGGGGGGTGATTGGAGGTGCAGGGGGGGGTGATTGGAGGTGCAGGTGGGGGGTGATTGGAGGTGCAGGGGGGGTGATTGGAGGTGCAGGGGGGTGATTGGAGGTGCAGAGGGGGGTGATTGGAGGTGCGGGGGGGTGATTGGAGGTGCGGGGGGGTGATTGGAGGTGCAGGGGGGGATGATTGGAGGTGCAGGGGAGGGTGATTGGAGGTGCAGGGGGGGTGATTGGAGGTGCAGAGGGGGTGATTGGAGGTGCAGAGGGGGGTGATTGGAGGTGCAGAGGGGGGTGATTGGAGGTACAGGGGGGGGTGATTGGAGGTGCAGGGGGTTGATTGGAGGTGCAGGGGGGTGATTGGAGGTGCAGGGGGGTCATTGGAGGTGCAGGGGGTGTCATTGGAGGTGATGGGGGGGAGAATGATGTGAGGTGCAGGGGGGGAGAGTGATGTGAGGTGCAGGGGGAGAGAGTGATGTGAGGTGCAGGGGGGGAGAGTGGTGTGAGGTGCAGGGGGGAGAGTGATGTGAGGTGCAGGGGGAGATAGTGATGTGAGGTGCAAGGGGGGAGAGTGGTGTGAGGTGTAGGGGGGGAGAGTGATGTGAGGTGCAGGGGAGAGAGTGATGTGAGGTGCAGAGGGATTGGAGGTGCAGGGGGTTGATTGGAGGTGCAGGGGGGGTGATTGGAGGTGCAGGGGGGTCATTGGAGGTGCAGGGGGTGTCATTGGAGGTGATGGGGGGGAGAATGATGTGAGGTGCAGGGGGGGAGAGTGATGTGCAGGGGGAGGGGGAGAGAGTGATGTGAGGTGCAGGGGGGGAGAGTGGTGTGAGGTGCAGGGGGGAGAGTGATGTGAGGTGCAGGGGGAGATAGTGATGTGAGGTGCAAGGGGGGAGAGTGGTGTGAGGTGTAGGGGGGGAGAGTGATGTTAGGTGCAGGGGGGGAGAGTGATGTGAGGTGCAGGGGGGGAGAGTGATGTGAGGTGCAGGGGGGAGAGTGATGTGAGGTGCAGGGGGGAGAGTGATGTGAGGTGCAGGGGGGGGAGAGTGGTGTGAGATGCAGGGGGGGAGAGTGGTGTGAGGTGCAGGGGGGGAGAGTGGTGTGGGGTGCAGGGGGGGAGAGTGCTGTGAGGTGCAGGGGGGGAGAAGGATGTGAGGTGCAGGGTGTGGGATGTGTGTGGTGTGCAGTGGGGTATTGTGTGTTTGTGGAGAGGGAGTATTATGTGAGGGGGAGAGATGGGGGTATGAGAGATAGATGGGGAGCATCGCAAAGGTTGATAGTGAGGGGTTCTGGGGGAGATATGAGGATGATGATGAGAGGTGCTGGAGGAGAGATGATGATGATGATGATGATGATGATGATGATGATGATGATGATGATGATGATGATGATGATGATGATGATGATGATGATGATGATGATGATGATGATGATGATGATGATGATGATGATGATGATGATGATGATGATGATGATGATGATGATGATGATGATGATGATGATGATGATGATGATGATGATGATGATGATGATGATTTTACCCGTGCGGCCCAAATTTTTTTTCCTTGGAGCATTTCGGCCCTTCTCACTTTACGAGTTGTGCAGGCTTGGTCTACAGGGACCATATGTAATAATGCACGTGTGTTACGGGGTGTGGTGTGTTACTTGATAGGCTCACAGCAGGCCTGAGCCTCCGCCACTGGGAGCCTGGGGTTACCTGATCATTCGAACAGAGCGCCTCCACCTGTAAGGGTTCCCACCTGAGTGGGATGGTCCTCTTACAGGAACACAGTAATAGTAAGACACGCACACAATATATGTTAGCAACCATTTTACTATAACTAATAATAACTTCGGTACCCTGTACCACACAGCATAATGCATATAACTATATACATGGAACTCCACTTGGTGCACATATCAACATAGGTATTCCCTCCTCCAAAGTACATGGGTGCTGGGCACCAATTACCTGATGTCCCTTTATGTCCAAACCCACCCAATGTGTTGGAGATAGCGCTATCCCTTGAAGTGTTAGTGCACTACTAAAGGTACCTGCCCGGGGCTCCAGCCCACGGGGCCACAGTATAACTGGATTGGATCCGCCTGATCCGACGTGATGTCCTCCTACGCATGGGGTGAATTCCGGCGTGGATAATATCACCATGCACCGTACCATCTATACCTTGAGTGGTTGAGTGGATCCGTCTGGAGCCGGCAGGCTGCAGTCACTGCTTGGTGTGGCCTCCGTGAAGATAATATATATATATATGGGGGTCTGAGCACAGACCCAGGAATCAGGCTGCCCGCCACAGAGTATTTCCTTACTTAACCAAACAGCTAAAGGGGCAGATCTCCTTCCTTAAGGCCTATCCCTGAAGCAACCAACAAACTTGTGCAAGGGTAACTGTATCTGGGGCCTATGGGGTTAACTAGCCTAGTGCAAGGGGCTACTGCTCCCCTGCACCCTAACTTAATCAGCTCCCTGCTCCAACTGACATACGCAGAGCCCGCGAAATGTATCCATTCCCTTCTCCCGGGACTTCTGGCCTCTCATTGGCCACACGGGGAGACCTGGTGTAGTTGGCCCTAAGCCTCATGGGAATTGTAGTCCCGTGGAGGCTAGTATTGTATTGGGGCCGCATGCGCGATCCCACTGCGTATGCGCGACTTTCTAATGTCTGCCGCAACTCCCGAGCTTCTTCTGCGCATGCGCGATCACTGCGCATGCGCGAGCATTCATAATGGCGGCCCCCGCTAGCCGGGTGCGCCGCAGAGCCTTCCGAGACTCGGAGCGCTCTCTGCTGCGGCCCCCACCCTTGCGAACAGCTGGCGGGTCCGTTGCTGGCTCCGGCTGCACCCGCGACCGCGCTGCCAGCAATGAAGGGGTTTCTGGTAGTCCGAGGGGACCGGGGCTACATATAAAAAAAGCAAGATTCATACAGCGCAACTCAAAACAATTATCCAAACGACCTATTACAATATAGAGGTTATTTTCTAATCTACACAGTGAGAGGTGAATACAAAACTAACTAAAAAAAACTCTCTACCAGCGCTTGATCCAAGTGATAGACTAATTGGTGTGATAACAACAATTGTGTGATTACAATGTGATTACATATGCAGCCAAGGGGGCAATAAACAATGGATTGTTCAAATCCAATACCATACAAATACAAATACAAAAAATGTCCCCGGCGCAAAGTGTGGTGATGATAATTACAGTACCATATCGAAAGACAGTCCTGTTTGAAAAGTCAGTCCTGGTAGTAGAATGATTCATCAACAATGTGAGGTAGATTTTCCTCTAGGCGTGTTCCCTTATGTTGTCTGCAATGACAGATAAAGAAAACACACCATTGCGCAGTATACAGACTCAATTGCCCCAACCTGAAGAGGAAAATCCCTACTTACAGGATATTCTCTTGTTCATTCGGGGGAGAGAATCTGTTCTTTAGCTTTCTTCCTCCACCTTGATCTCCACGGGCCCCTCGTGGTTCCTAAGGTGGCTCTCTTCAACTCGGTCTGCGTCGTCCCAGTAGCAGCATACACCGCAACAACCGTGGTTGGAGAAAATTGAAAGACAGCCTAGTGTACTCCGCAAATTTTATTTAACAATGTTAAAAAGCAGCGATGTTACACTCACATTTTGCGAGGGCAAACATGCCGCTCAAGAATGCCGTCCGCAGCCTATGTCCACTCGACAACACACCATCGAGTGGACATAGGCTGCGGACGGCATTCTTGAGCGGCATGTTTGCCCTCGCAAAATGTGAGTGTAACATCGCTGCTTTTTAACATTGTTAAATAAAATTTGCGGAGTACACTAGGCTGTCTTTCAATTTTCTCCAACCACGGTT
Source organism: Ascaphus truei (assembly GCF_040206685.1). NCBI lineage: Eukaryota > Metazoa > Chordata > Amphibia > Anura > Ascaphidae > Ascaphus > Ascaphus truei. The sequence goes on from NC_134485.1 coordinate 361,276,278, forward strand.
GTTGCGGTGTATGCTGCTACTGGGACGACGCAGACCGAGTTGAAGAGAGCCACCTTAGGAACCACGAGGGGTTGCAGACAACATAAGGGAACACGCCTAGAGGAAAATCTACCTCACATTGTTGATGAATCATTCTACTACCAGGACTGACTTTTCAAACAGGACTGTCTTTCGATATGGTACTGTAATTATCATCACCACACTTTGCGCCGGGGACATTTTTTGTATTTGTACACAGTGAGAGGTGTTTAACCCTTATACAATGGTGTCAAATGAATGCTTAGTTGCACTGTTCAGCCTCACCCTCCTGATCTCGCGATCTTTGGTCGATGACGTCACAACTCAGAAGTATCAATGATCGCTCCGTCAACTTGTTTGGGTTAAGGTATAGTGCACAGTCCCAATAGCCTTATATAAGGCTTTGCAGCAAACAGGCAGGCAAATAAAAGGTCTGTGTATCAGACAGATTTAGGGAGTTCTTTTCAGAGACCCTCACCCTACGCAATGCCATGCCATGGCAGTAGTCACTGCCACTGCTGTGCTTTCAGAAGCCCAAGACTACCACCTCCATTACATAAATTCCTTTTCTATGTCAAGTATTTATTCTATAGCATCAATCTACAATATCTCCATATTATTTTGTTTGATAAAAAACAGAACAAAATCTGTTTTATTTACAGTCGTGAATTCATTACTAGTTTTCTGATTTTACAAGTATACAAAAAAATGTGATCATCATTACCTTCACATTGTTTTTGCATTTCCTCCTTTAATGGAACACTGTGTTTTATTATGTTAATCATGTTGGGAAAGTCAAAAACTGTTTCTGATTACTGTGTCCTCTACGCAAAATATGAGTCATCTTCCAATTTGTGGGATGGCATCATAACATGTCAAAGGTTGTTTGTAACATATGAATGCATGTATATAAATAAAAAAAGGTTAGACTAGAGGACATCTGGTCTACGGGTTATAATTATTCGAGGGGAATTTACTTTTACTCACTGGGTGTCCCCTCATTGTGACTTTGCCGTTTTCCCATTCATATGAAGTTTTCTGCCTACTGTATTTAAATCATTTTTCCTTACTAGTTTGTCCTGAACCAGCCCTTCTGCTTATGTGGGATTGCGGGAAAAATACATTGCTATTTAGGATAAATACCACAGGTCCATTGGCACTGAGAGAAAAGTGGTGTCTTCAAGTATTTAGAAATCTCATACAAATGACTGTTCACTAAGGATGCATAATTGTACCTGAGATGATATCATAGTAGGCACACTAAAATATAATTTTTTTTAATGACAGTTCACATCCAAAAGTGCAAGCCTGACAAACGGTAATTTCATTGCATGTTTGCAGTTTTTCTTTGAATGGGGGTTAGACACCCAACTGCTATACAGTCTTGTTTTGGATATATGAACATGGCGAGAAAGATATATTAGTTGTTCTACATTTTGTAAACACACAGAATACATATATTTGAAGCGTTGTGGAGTAGAAAGCTAAGAAAACCATCACTATATACATTTTTTTGTAATTTAGCTTTAATAATGCATTTTTAATGGACACCACTTTAATATAAATAATCAACTTTTGAAATAAGTAGCCATATTGTAGGTTTACTTGTATTGTAATAGTACACAGTTTCTCACTGCCAAAAGGAACGTGTTCAGGTGTGTTCAGTAAAACGTAACAAACTAAACATTTACAAAAGTAACAAATAAAAAATAACAATTTTTATTTAAGACATTAAAAATGTATTAGTTCAGATTATAAAGAGCGCAGGAGTTACAATTATGTTCTATTTTTAATAATGCAATAAAAAGTTTAGATGGCTATAAAGGTGTTTTTTTAGATGAAGTCATACGGCTCTCATGGAGAAAAGGTCATAATATATAACCTCTTTTGAAAAACTGCCTAAGGCTGCGCTTATAGTGCCCGCGACGGCGCTCCAAAACAAAACAATTGACTCCATCGCCAGCGCTTATAGTAAGATCAAAAATATGGAAACGGTGTAAATTTGATTTTTTAAACTTTCGCCAGATGTGACTGTCTGTAAACCAATCAATGACCCTGTCTCCAGCAACGTCGCTGAAAGTTAAATTATAACTTTCGCTAGTGGCGACGGGTGACGTCATCGGTCGCCGTCGCCGGCACTTAAGCGCAGCCTAAGGAAGCAGCACAATCTAAAATGCAGCAGCAATTAGAGAAACACCCTTAAAGCTAACAAAACTGTGAGCATATTTCACAAACATGATTTATCTTCAAACACCATGATCAAATATCTGAATAAGTTTGTTTTGAATGTGAGGGATGGAGCATAATACCAACTACAGGTTGGTTTATGTCTCTCCTGTGTATAGTTGCATTCCCTTAAAAGCCAAGAATTGTAGTACCGGAATGGGGTGTATTTTACTTTATCAAGTAAAAAATGTTTGCAATGCTTGTTCCAAAGGATCCAACATTCTAGTCATTAATATCTTGGGGGTTGTTACCTGGCGTAGAGACCTGCAACTGAAAATGTGCAGTGCATGAAGTTATAGAAAGATCAGATGCTCTACAGCGTTAGGCCCGGGCCATGGTGTCTTCGCCCGCGCGGAAGAGTGCAGAGTCTGTGAAGTAACCCGCGTGAAGTGGGTGCTTTCCCTGTCCATGGTGGACGGGCCATGGAGGGCATTCCTAGGGGCGTGCTTAAGGGCGTCACGGAGCTGGTTAGCCCTCATTGGGCGAACTAGCTCACGTGACCTGCGTGTCGCGCCAAGAAATCAGTTTCAACTGATTTATTGTGCAACGTGCGCCCCCTCCGGCCACCGCCCATGTGCGTCCGTGCGGTCTATGGGCGCGATCAATGTCTTAAGGCAATCTGATGGTGCCCTGCGCGGACGCCTCTGCGTGGCCTCCCACACCATGGATGCCGCCTTAGGGAAAAACACAGTACAGATATAAAGGGAATGCCAATATAGTTACATTGCATAGTTTCTGCATATAGGAGGTGAGGTTGAAAATAGTCATATGTCCATCAAGTTCAACATATGCTGTAAAGAACCCTTTCCTTTGTTGCTGGTGAAATCTCCTTTCCTGAAACATACTGGACACCTAACAAGCTCCTATTGAACCCCCAAAATAACCACAACATATATATATAAGCATATAATTGTCACAGAGCAATTTTGGCCAAAAATGTTAAACTAAAAGACCATTTTACTTGATATTTATACATATATATTTAAGCACTGTACCGTGTATGAGTTTCACTGGATGTGCTAAAAACTGAGCTCTGTCTGTGTTTTATGTTCTGTCTCTGATTTTAAATATATATTGCCATGCTCAGTAGCACTCCTCTGTGACACTCATATGCTTATATATATGTTGTGGTTATTTTGGGGGTTCAATAGGAGCTTGTTAGGTGTCCAGTATGTTTTACAATTGTTGTTCAGCTAGTCTTGGCTGATTCGAGGGTGGCAACCTCCTACCTAATTGTAGCTCACCCCCTCCCACATTTAAATGGTTAAGGGCTCACTCCATAGCATCCTCCACTCAGGGGAACTTGCTGGCTTGCAGTATGGTTGTGACAACTCTAATACAGAGTGCTTTTCCTGGTAATGTACAGGTTATTAAAAGTTTCAATCAGACTTAGAACTTTGCAACTAATATTGACAGATTTACTATAAATCATTCTTCCTGTTACTACACAGGTTATTAAGAATTTATATTAGCATTAGGGACCTCTGAATTGTGGTCTGCCGTGCAGTTGGCTCAGGGGCTTACAACAATTTTGGCCAAAAATGTTAACCTAAAAGACCATTTTACTTGATATTTATACATATATATTTAGGCACTGTACCGTGTATGAGTTTCACTGGTTGTGCTAAAAACTGAGCTCTGTCTGTGTTTTATGTTCTGTCTTTGATTTTAGAAATCTCCTTTCCTCCAACCTTAAATCTGCAGACCAAGCAATATTCTACATGTGTTTTTTTAATAAATCAGTTCTGTACTATGAGAAAATATTTGTAGCATTTAAAAAAAAAACTGAATCACATTTTTTATGTATTATAATGTAACAGGCATTTTCTGTTTCTATGTCAACCATTTACAAAGTCACATCCCCTTCCTCTTCTGAAACAGGCTCTGGCACACCCCTTTTTGAGCCCTGCCCTCTCTCTAGCAGTGCACCAATTGTATCTAGACTGCCTGGTCACATGATCTTCCCCACAGAACTTTGTATCTTTGGTCCTCTTCTGATGCACTGACAGTAAAAGATAGTAACTCCTGAGCCGAATCTCTGATCGATCACAGAAGAATGGATCGCTCAGCAACTTAGCTAATTACTTATCATTGTGTGGATTGTATTGATGTACATATTAAAGGGGGGGGAAAGAAAAGTTAAAAAAAAAAAACAGCAGCTTGGACTGCTGCTTTAAGGGATGACTGTGTTGTTTGTATTGCCGTTGGGATGAATAGTTGTTTTGAAAGCTGCTTGTTTTGGTCCTGAATACATTTGTATATAGTTATCATATCCCCTCCTATACTATCCTTCACAAATCAATGCTGACTATTACTAATAATGTTGTAATCCATTATGTATTCCTGATTATTATCCCATTCTAAACCTTCAAGTAGCTTCCCCACTATTGATGTCAGACTTACACGTCTGTATTTCCATCGTTGTTATCTAGCTCCCTTTTTAAATATAGTCACCACATCTGCTTTATGCCAATCCTGTTGTACTGAAAGTGGAGTCCTTGAATATTAAATGTAACGGTTTGACCATTACTGAATGTAGTGCCTTAGGAACCTTGGGGTGTATGCATCAGGGCCAGGTGCTTTATTTACCTTAACTTTATCAGGACACTTATGCACTTATTCATCTGAGAACCAATTTGTTGTTAATATTGATGTTATGGCTTCCTCCTGCTGCAATATTTTTGCAATTGACATCCTTGGTAAATCCACAGACAAAGAATGTATTTAATACTTCAGCCTTCTTATCTCCAATAATTTGCCTGCCTTTCTCACACTGAGTATTATTCATCCTCAATTTAGAAGTCCTGCATGATGGACAGTGCAGCAATAATCCCACATGCTCCTTCTCATCCCGTCCAAGTATATGAAATTCTTGCTTGCCTCACACTAAGGATAAACTGTGAACAATAATCCTAACTCACTGTCTTGCTCAATGAACACTAAAGATTTATACATTTCCTTTGGCATTTATTTTCTGTTAGCCAATTTTGGGAGATGTCAGATAAAAGGCAAGAATTTACTAAAATGTCCTTTTTATACACCTCAATGGTGACTGAAAACTTTCTGAATGGTTCAAAAAAAGTTTATAATAGCATTAATCTGGGCTAGTCAAATAATTGTTGTGCTAATATGTAGTCTGCAGCAGTGAGTTCACATGTTGCATCATGAAAGGGAGATTGATTATCATATGGGGGGAAAGAAATTCTCCCCAACAACTTAATACCCATCTTTGAAGGTGCCATCATAAAACAAAAAAAAAACATATGAATAATGATTAGAAATCCCTACATATGTTTCACCTACATATCATTCTTCCAATGCATTATTTGGAAAAGATATGCATAAATATTATAAATGGTAGAAGTTTTGTAATAATAAATTAAATAATGTCGTTTTTTATAAACATTCCCTGGAAAATTAACAGAACGGTATAGTAGGGTTAATGAATAGAATGTATAGTAGGGTTAATGAATAGAACGGTATAGTAGGGTTAATGAATAGAATGTATAGTAGGGTTAATGAATAAAACGTATAGTAGGGTTAATGAATAGAATGTATAGTAGGATTAATGAATAAAACGTATAGTAGGGTTAATGAATAGAACTGTATACAGGCATACCCCGCATTAACGTACGAAATGGGACCGGAGCATGTATGTAAAGCGAAAATGTACTTAAAGTCAAGCACTACCCTTTATCCACTTATCGATGCATGTACTGTACTGCAATCATCATATACGTGCATAACTGATGAAATAACGCATTTGTAACAGGCTCTATAGTCTCCTCACTTGCGCACAGCTTCGGTACAGGTAGGGAGCCGGTATTGCTGTTCAGGACGTGCTGATAGGCGCATGCGCGAGCTGCTGTTTGTCTATTGGGCGATATGTCCTTACTCGCGAGTGTACTTAAAGTGAGTGTCCTTTAACCGGGGTATGCCTGTAGTAGGGTTAATGAATAGAACAGTATAGTAGAGTTATAGAATAGAACTGTATAGTAGGGTTATTGAATAGAACTGTACAGTAGGGTTAATGAATAGAACTGTATAGTAGGGTTATTGAATAAAACTGTATAGTAGGGTTATTGAATAGAACTGTATAGTAGGCGTGAATAGGATTCACTATGTATTTTTAAATAGAAATGAAGGGAAAAATAGTAATATTTCCTAAGAAAGTTAAAAACCTATGAATACCAATATTTCATTTTTTTTTAATTACCATATGCTAGAAACAGTAGACCGGATACATCAAGCAGCGAAAAAGTGGAATATTTATCTAATTTACTAAATTATTTTAGTATATTTCTTCATATCGCTAATGGAAGTCAAAATGTAGTAATATTTTCACAACGTTCGAAACGCCTGGTATGTAAAGTTATTCTTCCTAGTGGAGGAGTGGCTTAGTGAGAAAAGACTAACTGGCACTGAGTTTGGAGCAGGGGAACCTAGATCAATTCCCGGTGTCGGCTCCTTGTGACCTTGGGCAAACCACTTTATCTCCCTGTGCCTCAGGCACCAAAAACATAGATTATAAGCTCCATGGGCAGGGACCTATGCCTGCAAAAATGTCTCTGGAAAGCACTACGTAAAATTACGCAGCGCTATACAAGGACATGCTATTATTATTATTTACTAAATGTGCATGTTGACACAAAAATGGCACCGATGTCACGTAGTTCCTTGAAAATGGCGCAGAATAGTCGAGATTACTTCCTAGTCAGTACGCTATATAAAGCTTTAATTTCATCATACACATTGCCAGTGCTGTTGGGAGGTAGTGTGAACAAATTGGCTGCAGGGAGTTGGAGATTTCATTGATTTCTACTGATATCTGACTGAGATGTCCTGTTATATTTGTTGTCTGTGTGGGTGCTTGTGTGAATGTTTATCTGTCATGTACAATTTGTCTTGTGTGTTTCTTTACTGTGTACTGTGCGTGTGAAAGATGGAAGAGAGTGGCTGGAGGGTGAGGCCGAGTAAGTAGCGCCGGAGTGGTAGGGGTAAGATTGGTTGCTGGAGGAGTGAAGAGCACAGGAGTGGCGGAAGTGAGAGTGGTGGCTGGAGGAGGAGTGCAGGTGCGGTGGAGGTGAGAGTGGTGGCTGGAGGAGTGAGGAGCACAGGAGTGGCAAGGGAGAGAATAGTGGCTAGAGGAATGAGGAATGCAGAAGTGGCGGAGGTGAGAGTGGAGGTTCAAGGAGTAAGGAGCACAGGAGATGTGGAGGTGAGAGTGATGGCTGGAGGAGAGGAGCGCAGAAGTGGCGGAGGTGAGAGTGGTGGCTGGAGCAGAGGAGCGCAGGAGTGGCATAGGTGAAAGTGGTGGCTGGAGGAGTGAGGAGCACAGGAAATGTGGAGGTGAGAATGATGGCTGGAGGAGAGCAGCACAGGAGTGGCGGAGGTGAAAGTGGTGGCTGGAGGAGAAGTGATGAACGCAGGAGTGGGAGTGAGAGGAGTGGTGGCTGGAGGAGGAGTGAGGAGCAGGGAAGGGAGAATTGGTGGCTGGAGGAGTGAGGAGCGCAGGAGTGGGAGTGAGAGGAGTGGTGCCTGGAGGAGTGAGAAGTGCAGGAGTGGACGAAGTTAGGGGAAGTCAGCGGAGGAGTGGTGGAGAGGAGCATAGAAGGATGGTAAACAGGCAAGTACAGCAACTACCCAAGGTAGTAGGTCGGGGCAGAGGAAAGGAGAGAGGGAAAGGTCAGAGAGCTGAGGGAGTAGCACCGAGGGAGATAGGGCACAGCCTCAAGGCCCAGGGGAACCAATGTTATCGGCTTCTCAACGTGAAGCTGCTGAGAGGATACAGCAACGTAGCAGTTAATTTTCTGATGAGGAAAATCTAGTCCTCATTAATAATATTGCACCATGCTACCACCAAATATAGGGTAGGATGCAAGCCCAAACATCAATGGCTAAAAAAGATGCAAATATGGAAGAATATTTGTGAGGCCGTGAACAGAGTGGGCACATTGCCACGTACCGTGTCAAACTGCAAAAAAAATACGCTGTTATTAGACGTCGCTTAAAAGAAAAGATGGCCGTGGAGCATAGCCACGCCGATGGTGGAGGAACAGTTCTGCCATCACATATACTGTGTATGAAACATCTCTGTAGCCATTCATGCACAGAGAAATCATAATTGGCATGTCGGAAATGAGACACTGTCAGACCAATGCCAGATTAAGAGCTATGTAAGTACATGTTCATGGTTTGAGAACATGAACAAACTTTGTTTATATTGATGTGCGTGTACAGTATATGACAATATGTAGCAGCATCCCACTGTTTAGGTATGAAATCCAACACCTGTGCAGTCTGGAAGGGAGTAAACCTCTTCACTCCCTTACAGGCCCAATCAAGGTTTTCCCCTACAGTAAGAAGCTCCCTTGAGTGACAGGTGGGGCGGGACTAAGGCCTGTGTTCTGCCCAATCTTGGGCTCAGACCTTGGACCCACCTCCTGTGTACAAAGGAAGCTGCACACCAAATTTAGGCAGTTGTCTCTCCCCTGAGAGGGACTGTCCCACAGAAGAGTGTGCGCAGGGCTCTGGCCACCTTCCATCCCCTCCCTTAGGGGAGTGGGAGTGAGGCCAATACCTCTCTCCACCAGGGAGTAGGGGAAGAGTTAGGACCGACTCTTGGGGCCCATGCCTGGAGGTTGAGTCCAGGGACCATCTGAAGGCAGGAGGCCAAGTGTATGCTGACGGTGTGCTGAGAGAATAAAGTTGTTCCAGTTATATTATACTCCTGCCTGAGTCTGCAATCTATCAAGGGGAGTATCAGAGGGTTCTCCTACAGGGATTGCCTCCAGAACTTCTGGAGCCTGCAAGAGATGGAGGCACTGAACCTGTGAGAAATAACCAGTTATCACTCAAAAAGCATGTCTCGTTTTCCCCGCTAACAACGGCAGAGCCTCAGAGATTCTGTGAACCAGTAGATAACTAGCACTACACACCCAGTAATAGAGTAATCTCCCAGAGGGTTGGGAAACCCTGTTACATTTGTAGGCACTGCTGAGATCTGTTATCAGGACAGGCTTTTGCAGCAGGACTAGGAGACATGCTCCTCTTTCACAATGTACATACGTAGTGTGTGTATTCCTAATGTTAAAGGAGGTCCAGGGGACAGTGGCCTATGCCATGCAACCCTGCACTATCCTCTGTATATGCGGGCAGGCATTTTAAGGAGAGGCGCTTAATCCACAAGTAGCCAAGAACCTCTGCTTGACGAGCTGCAACTATACTATGGCAGTCCCCTTAGTAGGGGGCTGCTGTGCAGTGATTTCATATTAAGAAAAGTTGAGGGAGCGGTAGGCTTTCCCGGGGGAGCTGCGAACCGTTCCGTGCTACCCTATCCTAAGAAGAGGTGTGAGTAGTTCCTCGAGGCGTCACCGAGGAGACTACAGCCCACCCGTGCTAAATAAGAAGAGGTGTGGGGGCAGTCCTCCGATGCGCCACCGGGAGACTGTGGCTCAACCGTGCAACACTACAAAGAGGTGTGGGGTAGTTCCCTGATGCGTCACCGGGGAGACAACCACCCAACCAGCTACCCGATTGTGAGGATTCGCCGTTCTGCTGCTCATACCCCTTTAACCCTCACTCACCCATTGGACTACCATGGCACTCAAGAGTGGCAACCTGGCGGTGGTACTTACGTGTGGCGCGCAGGATCTGCGCGGTCCCCTTCGCTTCCTGGGCATGGGGCGCGTTCCCACCCCTCCTATCTTGGTGTGCGGCGCGCGCGGTGCACGGTCTCCTCAGTGGTCTGTGGTCTCCGCCCCACAGTCCCGCCCCCAGCTGGACGTCACCATTACGCAGCACGGTTGCACTCTTTGTTCCGTCTCTACCTCCGTGGGTCCCGCCTCTGGTCTCCGCCCCCGCCGTGATGTCACTGTTACGCGGTGGCGCTCCTCGCTACGTCTCTTTCCCCACGGGTCCCACCTCTGGTCTCTGCCTCGTGTTGGCGCGGTTCTTGCAGCGCGTGATGACAGCGCGCGACTGGGTCACCTACATGTTGCGCGCAAACATTCTGACGCACTGGCTATTGGCTGTGTAATTGGATGCACCTGCATGATCCAGCAGCCTATCCTGTGCCTATCCTCCTGCTTCCTGGTCGCATCCCATTGGTGGGAGGTCCTATAAATATGTTCTCAGTGCTGCCAGTCATTGCCGAGCATAACCTCTGTTTGTCTGACACTGACTAGTCCCTGTTTGCCTGTACCCTGCTGCCTGACTCTGCCTGGATATTACTCTGTGATTCTCTCCTGCACTGACCTTGGCTTTGGACACGATTACTCTACTCTCTCCTGGCTTTGGAACCACGACGACGCTGACCTCTACTGCACTGACCCTGGCTTGGCTCCACGTCTACTCTACGCTCTCCAACCCTGACTCTGGCTACGTACCCCAATGATCCGCTGCTCTATACCCCAAGACCCGGCAAGTACCTCACTTACGCTGTCTTCTGTTACCTTGATCCGGCCTGCACGACTATCCTACACTCTAATGCTCCCTCGCGGTTGTGGTTAGCGTTCTATACAATTCCCTACCTCAGCCCGTGGTTGCCTTGTTTGTGGTGAGCTACGCGTTACAGTATGCTCGGCCAACCAAACTTCGACCCCACTGAGGTAGGAAGAGTCCTGAGCATGCACGCCAACGCCCTGTCCAGTCTCGAAGATAAATGGGAGTCTAATGACCAAAACTTAAGAGTCCTAAGAGAGGATTTTAGGACCTTATCTCTCCACCTTCAAGGGTCTCGCCCGAATCCCGTCCCACCGGTCACTAGTACTCCTCCCATGTCTGACTATCTGTCCAAACCCCGACTTCCCACGCCCAATCGGTACGTGGGAAATCCTCACGAGTGTCGGGGCTTCCTCAATCAAAGTTTCATTCAGTTTGAGATGAATCCTTCCTGTTTCTCTTATCCCTGTTCCAAGGTAGCCTACATAATTTCTCTCCTCAATGATGATGCGCTTGCCTGGGCCTCCCCAATCTGGGAGCGAAGATCCGACCTCACCCAGAGCATTGGAGCTTTTACCAAGGAGTTCCGCAGGGTGTTCAATACACCAGGTCGAAAGGTTTCCGCAGCTTCAGCTCTCTTCTTTATTTCTCATGGTAACAGCTCTGTTGCCCGTTACGCACTCGAGTTTAGAACTATTGCAGCGGAGACGGATTGGAACAGAGAATCTTTGTCTGCTGCCTTCTCGCAGGGATTGTCTGAGACTGTGAAAGATGGACTTGCTACTTATGACCGCCCCACAGACCTGGAGCGATCTGCATCAAGGTGGACCACCGCCTTCAGGAGAGAAGGACAGAGAGAAAACTTCATCGCTCACCAACCTCCAGGATTAACCCGAATCAGGACGGTCAATTTGAATTTCCTGTCCCAGATTCTTCTGAACCGTTGCAATTAGGAGTCACTTCGCTCGCGAGCACTAAGAGGCAACGCCTCATAGATGCTGGACTGTGTCTGTATTGTGGGGGCCCTGGACATTTCACGTTCTCTTGCCCCAACAAGGCAGGAAACACAAGGTTCCCATGAGGCCCAGGGGTGTCTCATTGGGAACGATTTCTCTTTCCCCTATAGCCATTTCTAATCCCACTAAGATCCTTGTACCCATCTCCTTGTCTGGTAAGGGATTCTCGGTTTCCACTTTGGCCTTTCTTGATTCTTGTGCCTGGGGTATCTTTATTGATCAGAGCTTCGCAAAGTACCACAAGATTCCTTTAGTGTGCAAAAAGAACCCCATCGCTTTGGAGGCAATTGATGGTAGACCACTTCAGCCGGCATTAATTTCCTTGGAAACCCAGGTTATTCAGTTAAGGTCTGTAAATAATCATGTGGAAGATATTCCTTTGAAAGCTATTCACACTCCCTCTATTGCAATAATCTTAGGCCTACCCTGGCTACAGATTCATAATCCACAAATTGACTGATTGAGCAAAGAGCAGGAATAGGATATTCAGCGCTCGTGCTGCAGAAGTTATTGTTGGAAAAATCCCTGTGCTGCACTTGCATGGAGCGTCTCCCCAGAGGCTTCCACTTCAGAGGTGATCCCCCCTAAAAAGGGGGAGGACACCCTGAGAAACAGAGAAAGAAAATTGCACAGAAGCGCACAAGAGATGGAATTAATAACAGTATTTTAATAAAACAAACACATAAATAGCTGAGAGGATCCAACCCCTTCTCAGCTTAAGAAGTAAAATGCCCAGAAACTAAAACCATACATATGGTCTCTTAACATAAAATGTCTAGGGAAAATACATCACATACAACAAAAGACAATCAGTGTAAAAATAAACAAAGAAAGTACTAACAGCCCAAGGGGATTTAAATGAAAACCGCCATAGAGGACTATATAACCGCTGACAGGGGGAGACGAACATTTACACTAAGGCAAAGGTGGGGGTCCACAGATGACCGCACAGGATCCGGATCGCGGCACCAGGGAAGATAAAACAGCCAACACTTGAGCCTCAGGCAGGCTCCGTCTCAGCCTCTCAGCAAACACGCGCAGGATGACCTGTCGTGACCTCTACGCGTTTCGCACCACGTGCTTCGTCAGGAGGTCACATACAGCGTCATCCGCGCGTATTTATGGAAGGAAGGGAGTTAGTAAGGACAGCCCCCTCAGACGCCAAGTCTAACGCCCTTAGATTGGCAGCTAAATACTTAAAGTGATGCTACCTCTTTCCCTGACAGTGTCACATGTTGCGATAGTCACGTGATACAGGTCTACCAGAGTGAATACAAAATGGGAACTGTAACACAGCAATAGCAGCACTGCCAGAGACCATCACTAAGTATAAAGACAGAAAATAAATACATTTATATAAATTGGCATTTGTGTGTGTCTTTATTTATTTTCTGCAATACAATGCATACAACCTTATCTGAATCCGTCAAGGAGACGAATGGAAGACCGCTTTCAATACCCGGGATGGACACTATGAGTATTTGGTCATGCCTTTCGGTCTTTGCAATGCGCCAGCTGTCTTCCAGGATTTTGTCAATTAAATATTCAGAGATGTTCTCAATTCCTTTGTAATAGTGTACTTGGACGACATTCTCATTTTTTCTAAGACTCTTGAGGAACATGTAGGACATGTCAAACAAGTACTACTCCTGTTACGTGAGAACCATCTGTTCGCTAAACTTGAAAAATGTCACTTCCACCAGACTTCGACCACTTTCTAGGATACATCATTTTGGACACTGGCCTCACGATGGATCCTGCCAAAGTCAAAGCGGTTCTAGATTGGCCTCAACCAACCACACTTAAGGCTGTGCAATGTTTCCTGGGATTTTCCAATTATTATCGCAGGTTTATTCACAATTTTTCTTCTTTAGTAGCCCCTTTGATGTCTCTTACTCAGAAAGGAGCAGATCCCCTTGGTCCTCTTTTGATCTCTTAAAGAAAGTGTTCGTATCCGCCCGGTTCTGGTACATCCTGATACTAAACTCCCCTTTACCCTCGAGGTGGATGTGTCTGATGTCGGTGTTGGTGCGGTTTTGTCTCAGAGGAAAAACCCTCAGGCCATGTTGCATCCTTGTGCTTTTTTCTCCAAAAAAATTTCCGCAGCCGAACATAATTATGATATTGGAAATCGCGATCTTTTGGCCATGAAACTCGCGTTAGAAGAATGAAGAAATCTTCTAGAAGGAGTCGAGACGCCTACAACAATTCTTACGGATCACAAGAATTTGTTGTATATCGAGGGAGCTCGCCGTCTGAAAGCCCGCCAAGCAAGATGGTCACTCTTCTTTTCAAGGTTCAACTTTGTTATCTCTTACCTTCCTGTGACTAAAAATGTTAAGGCGGACGCTCTGTTCCATCAATTTTCGCTTGAGGATAATTCACAGGATCAACTCAAGACTATTCTACCATCCAAACTAATTTTTTCGTCCACCAATTTTGAGGCTTTAATTGATATCGTTCTTCAGCAAAATCAGATTCCTGACAATCTTTCAGCTCTGTCCTCACTATTTGAAGATCAGAGGCTAAGACCTCCTAACCTTTAGCTACTCCCCTAGAAAACTCTGGAAGGGGCAGGCTCATGGACTGTACCCACCTACAAGGGGGCTGTACACAGGCCATGAGTCACCACCTACCTTCCTTCACTTTCACGGGAAGCAGAAAGTGGGTCACTGGCCCATAGATTAACCTGCTAATGCCTGGAACTTAACAGGACTTACATAGCAGATACACTATATGGAAAGAAGCAGGTACTACGGAATATACCATGATATATATATATATACAGTGTTCGACAAATCACCCAAAAATCTACTCGCCCAACCAAAAATCTACTCGCCACCTAGTCCCGCCCCCAACTCCGCCCCTAGTCCCGCCCCCAACTCCGCCCCTAGTCCCGCCCCCAACCCCGCTTTAAAATAAAATATATAAATAAAATACATTTAATAAATTCCTAGTCAGAACAACATTCGTTTTTGACATAAATGCATTTATTATATTACATTATACTACAATTAGTCGTGTATGTGTGTGTGTGTGTGTGTGTGTGTCAATGTCGGATCTAAACACAGGGTAGGTAGCGCTAACTATATAAGAAAAAATTAACCCTTATATGAGAAATAACCCTCACATAGGGGGCTGCCTAAATACTAAAACTGACCCCCTGGTCAGATAACAGTGACAAAAGAAGAATATAGTATTAAAAAGGCGCCGGCAGGTAAAGGATATATTCACCAACAGGAAGAACCGAAATGGATTCCAGGCTGTAGAGATGTGCTTAAAAGAAATATAAAAAAAACACAAAACATAGTGTAATACTGTAAATGTACAAGACAAACAACATATATTATACACAACTACTAAATTAATATATATCAGCTGAGATCATAGGTGATTAGAATTGTAAAAAACATTTAATAAAATTGATTAAAAACACTGGACATAAAAAACATATACAAATCATATAAACAAAAATTATCAATAATATCATATATTACTGTAGGACAATCGGTATGGGACCGGTATTCAGCTTCACCAGATGAACTGCCCACTCACCGGACGAAAGATAAAAGCAGGCGGTGGATATATCTGAGAGTATCCCCTCTCTTTTCAGCTCACACAGCTACTGCACCGGATCAGGGCCAGGATGATGGTTGCACACGCCAGGCTGCGTGTGTTTACTCTCCCTTGGCGCTCATTTCTCCTTGCAGCTGGTAGCAGATTCACCGCAGCAGATTCGTGCTGATCTTACAATGAGTTTGAGCCGATAAAAGCAGATTCGTCTCGGCACTGGGAACAGCTCAGGCGTAGCGATCTGGGTCCCACCAAATTAACCCTACGCGTTTCGAGAGCAAGCTGCTCTCTTCCTCAGGGGTTCTACAAATGTGTCCCATAATGTCCTCTTTTATAGGAGTCCAATTGAGTCCAATAATCACCTTAATTAAATTTCTGCACATGCCTGGCGTGTCAATGTCGGATCTAGAAATAAAAGCCAGATGTGAATGACTAGTTTCCTGAACCCCTTAACCAGTGTCTGGATGTCGGCGCTTCACAGAGAGAGACAGAGAGAGACAGACAGACAGACAGACAGACACACACACACACACACACACAGAGAGCGGCACACCAACACACACACAGAGAAAGAGAGACACACAGAGAAAGAGAGACACACAGAGAAAGCGAGAGAATGAGAGACACACACACTGAGAGAATGAGAGACAAAGAGAGAGTGCGACAGAGAGCGAAGACGAGAGTGCGACAGAGAGAGCGAAGAAGAGTGCGACAGAGAGGGAGAGGGTGACAGAGAGAGGGAGAGGGTGACAGAGAGAGGGCGACACAGGGAGAGGGTGACACAGGGAGAGGGTGACACAGGGAGCGGGACAGGGTGACACAGGGAGAGGGTGACACAGGGAGAGGGAGGGTGACATAGGGAGAGGGAGGGTGACACAGGGAGAGGGTGACACAGGGAGAGGGAGAGGGTGGGTGACACAGGGAGAGGGAGAGGGTGGGTGACACAGGGAGAGGGAGGGTGACACAGGGAGAGGGAGGGTGACAGGGAGAGGGGGAGGGTGACAGGGAGAGGGGGAGGGTGACACAGGGAGAGGGAGAGGGTGACACAGGGAGAGGGAGAGGGTGACACAGGGAGAGGGAGAGGGTGACACAGGGAGAGGGAGAGGGTGACACAGGGAGAGGGAGAGGGAGAGAGGGAGAGGGTGACACAGGGAGAGGGAGAGGGTGACACAGGGAGAGGGTGACACAGGGAGAGGAAGAGGGTGGGTGACACAGGGAGAGGGAGGGTGACACAGGGACAGGGAGAGGGTGACACAGGGAGAGGGAGAGGGTGACACAGGGAGAGGGAGACACAGGAAGAGGGAGAGAGAGGGAGAGGGTGACACAGGGAGAGGGAGAGGGTGACACAGGGAGAGGGAGAGAGGGTGACACAGGGAGAGGGAGAGAGGGAGAGGGTGACACAGGGAGAGGGAGAGAGGGAGAGGGTGACACAGGGAGAGGGAGAGAGGGAGAGGGTGACACAGGGAGAGGGAGAGGGTGACACAGGGAGAGGGAGAGGGTGACACAGGGAGAGGGTGACACAGGGAGAGGGTGACACAGGGAGAGGGAGAGGGTGACACAGGGAGAGGGTGACACAGGGAGAGGGTGACACAGGGAGAGGGTGACACAGGAAGAGGGAGAGAGGGTGACACACTCACAGACACACAGACACCCACTCTCACTCAGACAAACACACACACACACACACACACACAGTCTGTCACTCACACACACAAACACTCACCCGCAAGGCAGGGGGGGTCGCACATGGCAGCAGTGGGGCCTCCGCACGGCATGAGGGTCTCTGCAAGGGGCCGCGCCCCCTCCAGAGGCGGACGCCGACGCCACAGTATTCCCTGATAGAATGGAGAAGGGCCTGTAGGGGATTTCCCCTGCTTAGACCGAGAAGGGAGTAGCACCGGGTAGGGGATTTCCCCTGCTTAGAGCAGGGAGAGGCTCGGGTTAGGGGATTTCCCCTGCTTAGAGCAGGGAGAGGCTCCAGTTAGGGGATTTCCCCTGCTTAGAGCAGGGAGAGGCACACGTGGGGTGAGGGGGGGGGTCACGGAGGCCAGGAGAGATTGGTGTGAGGGGGGGGGGTGGTGGTGGATGGTCCGATGCGAGGGGGGGGTGGATGGCCCGATGGGAGGGGGGGGTGGATGGCCCGATGGGATGGGGGGGGTTGATGGCCCGATGGGAGGGGGGGTGGATGGCCCGATGGGAGGGGGGGGTGGATGGCCCGATGGGAGGGGGGGTGGATGGCCCGATGGGAGGGGGTGGTGGATGGCCCGATGCGAGGGGGGGCGGATGGCCCGATGGGAGGGAGGGGGGGTGACAGATGGCCCTGCAGGGGCCTGAGGCGTTGAAGGGGCTGGCTGCCGGAAGGGGGAGGAGTGGAAGCGCTGAGGAGGGAAACTTGCTGAGAGAGCCGGAGGCGGGGTAATCTCCCCCAACAACATGAACCCGCTTCCGGCTTTTTTTTTCTTTCTCCAGCGCGGGAAAAACAGCAGCGCGAGCGCGGTAAATTTAAAAAATACACGTGTGCTGCTTGGACCAATATTTACTCGCCCGGGGGTTAAATCCACATGCCCCGGGCGTGTAAATGTATATAATTGTCGAACACTATATATATATATATATATATATATATATATATATATATATATATATATATATATATACTATATATTTCTGAAAGCGTCCTATGTGGCTATGTCTGTATGTGTCTCCCTGTGTCCCTCCCTGTGTCCCTAGCGGCAATCCCATTGGACCTTGGGCCAGGCCAATGAGATTTCTCCCTTGGGCCGCCCGCCCCCGCACACCTCTCATTGGCCTGAGGAGGAGTGACGGGCCAAAGTGGACAAACACACACACACACACCCACACACACACACCTCTGTCCCCGTCCCCCCCCCCCGTAACCCCCATCACGTGCGCCGCCCTGCACCGGCTCCCGGACGGAGGGGAAGCGCGGCTCTCCTGCCCCTGCCGCCAACTGCAGGTTCCTCCCCCCTCGCTCTCAACCAGCTCCCGGAAACACAGAGGGTAAGCGCGGCATGGCCCTCCTGCCCCAGCCGTCAACGCTCCCTTACCTCCCCGGCGCTACCTTAACTCCCCGCCGCTCCCTTAACTCCCCGCCGCTCCCTAAACTCCCCGGCGCTACCTTAACTCCCCGGCGCTCCCTTAACTGTGTGTGTGTGTGTGTGTGTGTGTGTGTGTGTGTGTGTGTGTGTGTGTGTGTGTGTGTGTGTGTGTGTGTGGACATTTCACTCCTGCCAACAATTTGTGCCTCACTTTCATGCCCTACCCCTGCCCTTCCCACCACCCCTACCCTTTCCCTTCACCCCCCTACCCTTGCCCTTCACCCCCTCTACTCCTGCCCTTCACCCCCCCTGCCCTTCACCCCCCCTACCCTTTACCCCCCTACCCCTGCCCTTCACCCCCCTACCCTTGCCCTTCACCCCCTCTACCCCTGCCCTTCACCCCCCCTGCCCTTCACCCCCCCTGCCCTTCACCCCCCTACCCCTGCCCTTCACCCCCCCTGCCCTTCACCCCCCCTGCCCTTCACCCCCCCTACCTTTCACCCCCCCTTCCCCTGCCCTTCACCCCCCCCTGCCCCTGCCCTTCACCCCCCCTTCCCCTGCCCTTCACCCCCCCTACCCCTGCCCTTCACCCCCCCTACCCCTGCCCTTCACCCTCC
Source organism: Ascaphus truei (assembly GCF_040206685.1). Classification (NCBI taxonomy): domain Eukaryota; kingdom Metazoa; phylum Chordata; class Amphibia; order Anura; family Ascaphidae; genus Ascaphus; species Ascaphus truei. Next base: position 361,295,229 of record NC_134485.1, read on the forward strand.
CTACCCCTGCCCTTCACCCCCCCTATCCCTGCCCTTCACCCCCCCTATCCCTGACCTTCACCCCCCTACCCCTGCCCTTCACCCCCCCTACCCATGCCCTTCACCCCCCCTACCCCTGCCCTTCACCCCCCCCTACCCCTGCCCTTCACCCCCCCTACCCCTGCCCTTCACCCCCCCTACCCCTGCCCTTCACCCCCCCCCCACCCCTGCCCTTTTTTCTACGCCCATGTCATTCTTTCATAATTCTACTTCTCGGCTTTTGTGGGTCGGGAACCTAATTGGCTACATTAATTAGGGAAAGGTTAGACACGGTTAGCACCTCCCTATATTGATTGTTTCTTATACAGTTTGTATTATTTGTATTGTGGTTCTATTATACACTAATTGATATTGTTCACTGTAGCGCTTAAAGTCCTTTTTTCAAATATATACATATATATACAGCTGTGGCTGTCTTTCCCTCAGGTCCCACATGGTGCCTCCAGGTTGCTGTCTGCTTTTGGTATAGCGATCATCTGCCATGGGTCAGTGGGGACATGCAAAGACATCTGCACAAACAAGGAGGGGTATGAGCAGGAGAGAAGGCAGCAAGTGTGGGAGGAAACTTGGAGGGGAGGGCTGGGTGAGCACACAGGGAGTGAGTCAGACTGAGAGGATTGAGAGGACACTGGAGGGGAGACTCAAGATATGGGGAACGTGGAGGGGGTGAATTAGGGCCCGAGGAATACAGGAGTGAATCAAGGACAGGGGAAGCATGGAAATAAGTTCAAGCTGAGCTAAGGAACTGAAAGATCAGAAGAGTTCCTCAATGCCTTCAGGACCCATCTTAGGTAGGAGGGTCTTCACTTTCTATGGGCAATTTTTTCCTTGAGTTCTGGCGTGGTCTGTGCCATTACGAACGGATCCTTTGGGGCTTCGGACAGGCTCTCCCTTGTTCTCCAGCTTTTAATGTCTGGTCCCATTGGCTGAGCAGGAATCTTCCCTCCTCTGCTGTCCTGATGGGTGAGTTGGTTCCTTTTCTCATTATAATAAACATGAAAGAAAATCTCCATTTATATGGGATTTTTTTCTCCATGACAATATATTTTTTAGTGTTCTTTTTGTCAGTGTCAGGGGTGATAGGTCAGGGAAGGTCTGGAGCTTGTTGTAGTTGTCTGGGAGCTCTCGACCCAGCTTATAAATATAAATATATGTTTAATATATTATCTTTGTTGTGGAAAAAATGTATTCGCACCAGAACATCTCTGGGGGGCTCCTGAGGTGTAGCTCTGGGCTTCATAGTATGGTGAGCTCGGCTCATCAACAGCTCTTTAAATTATGCTGAGGTTAGGAGAATCTGGAAGAAATTCATCAGGAATGATTTTATAGCATTGTGGTCCTGATCTTTGTCTCTTATGCCTCTTATCCGGAGATTATTTCTCCTGCACCTATTCTCCAGATCCTCCTCTTTTTCCATTATATCAGTAATGGTTTAATCTAGGGTAGGGACCATATTTCAAATTACTCTGGCCTGATTCCGTATCATCTATCATTATTCCGAGGGCCTCCATTTTTTTTCATTGATGGTTGTGAGGTCTTGCTTTATCTCATCTTTGACTTTTTGCAGATCAGCTTGAATGATGAGCTTGAACTCGTGTGAGCTTAAAGTCTTTGAAGAAAGCGTGCATGTCTTTTGTTGTGATTCTGGTTCTGAGAAAGATTTGTCCATTGGGATTATTTCTTCCACCACTATGTTGCCATGTAGTGGCTGAACCCCAGCCCCCCACTCCTTCTGAGCAAAGAGCTGGAAGACCTGCATTGATTCACCTCTTTTTTGTTATGTTCTCATCCCCAGTCATTTATATGATGTTGGTTTCTGATATTTTTCTGATTTGAGAGTTTTAAACCTGTGTTTTATTTAATAAATCAGCCCTTCCTTGCAGAGCACCTGGTTTATCAGCCGTTTTGATCTCCATCAACAACGCCCCTTTTAATTTTGTATTTTATTATTAAGCAGCGTTTTCCTTGTGGAGCACCAGCTTAATTGACCATTTTAAGGGACCATGTGCCTGAATAATATCTGTTGAATCTTTGCAGTATTTGTCACTTGCTGGATTAAGAAGGCAGTCTTTTTTTATATTTAACTGTATTTCCAATTCAGTGACTATTTTGAGTAATAAGCCTCTGGGTCTGTAGAGCAGATAGTTCTAATTTGGGGGGCAAATGAGAGAGAGAAAAACAAAAACTTGATATCCCAACCGCCCAGTACATGTGGAAATTGTTGGAACTCTTCTTGAGAGAATGGGATAATACAATAATTCAGTATTTCAACAGATTGTAAATGATAGAATGATTTAAAAGGGTTCTGGCAGTTTTCCCAGATTCTTTTATTTGGCTGTAATTCCTATGCATAGTGCAATGATGCAAGGTAATGTGGTAATGTTGGCTGTGATTGATGAAGTGGCATGAGTTCAGTGCTCTTTGGCCGGCCCAGGGGGTGGGGGTTCCCGATCCAAGTGGTTTTGGATTTAAACCTCATCCACCACAGAATGTTGGATGTATGAGCAGCACGGAGGGCATTGGTAGGGTTAAATGTTCAATTAGGTTATATTTTATTATAAGAGTTATGTAGTGGGTGGGTAGGTGGATGGTCCCCATCTTCAAGGCTCCCTTTCCTCCCCGCTATGATTAGTGGATCTCAGAGGATTCTGGGCCTCTAACTTGTACGTCACCCTGCTGCTGACACATGCATCTCCTGGGATATCCCGCACCGATTGGTCGTATCACCTGGAGCCTGTGCTTCTCTCCCATCCCTCCCGGGCTGCAATGTCCAGATGAGCTGCTGCTGTAGCTGGTAATTACTTCCTGGCTGGCTCTTGCTAATTGCCTGATTCCTCTCCAGAGTTACAAGGAGAGGTCTCCAGCGCAGAAGGCATCCCAGAAGACCCAATGCAGAGGAGTGCTCAAAAGTATTTTCTAGACCACAACTGTGATCACTATCAGCTCCTCTGGAGCCACCGAAGCAGGAGACGGATGGTGAGTTGGAGGTAATTATTTATTTATTTTATATGTTGCCTGATGGCTTTCACCTACGCAAGGGTTGAGGCTTTTTTTTTTTGCCCACCGTAAGCAGAGTAGAGATTGATCAGAGTCAGAGCCCAGGTGCAGGGGTCTCAGTGGGGCAGCCACATCCTCCAACAGTTACACGGCTATTTTAGCTGGGTCTTATCTGGGCAGGACAGTTATCCCAGAATGTGTTTTCTTTCTCCCCACACCCCTAGAAGGTAAATAGTAAATGGAGAGGACACGGTTCAGTTCATCTCCATAACCCAGTTATCTCACATGGTAATACAACTAGGCCCCAGCTGGGGAGGAGGGGTGGCCCGAGGTGAACCCCAACACACGTTTGTCAGCCCTCTGCTTTTGTTAATATTTTCATCTCTACACACAGTGATAAAAAAGTTCAGCTATATCATGTTTGACTGTATGATTTTAGTGGGTAGCGGTCATGGGAGGGGCAAGGACCCAAGTGTACCCATGGCGCCAGTGGCCTACAATGCACCCACACCACTTAGGCCCCAAAAGTGGGTACTTTTCCAAATATTTTCCAAATGTTAAAGTATTGGGATTATAATGTGCCTCAATGCTTCAGCACACTTCGTCTGTGCGTATCTTTTTATTTTAAGCTATTGTGCTCTGGGATGGATGATGAGGCTTGTGATTTTACTGTCAGGGAGCTTCAGTACAATACTTCCATCTTGCTTAGGCACTAGGCCACGCCCCCGTAGTAAATCTTTTCAACATATCTCTACACTTTGATGGTTGAATCACTTTACATCTCCTTTAAAATTGAAATTTCAGTTCCCACATTTGTTGGAGAAGAAAGCCCCAACTGAGATAAATGCCCCTACTCAATAATCAGTGAAGTAGCTTCATGGCAGTGAAAGCCTCAGCGAATGTCATATTTTTATATCTCTAGAATTCAGTTTATCTGCCGTTCCTATTAAAGCCTCCCTCATTTTAAAGCCTTTAGATTTGTATGTAATAATTATTGTACTGTTGCCTTTACTTATTGGTCTAGCAAGCTGACTGCCTTCATCAGCTTCAGCACACTTTCCACATCTCAAACATTACATCACACCAAAGACCAGCATTCTCTCAATGCCTAGCTTGAGCTGTCTCCCCCATCCTCCCACCCCGCTCATCCTCCCCGTTTTTTGAAGCATAAGGGCGTTTCCCCTGACTGCTGCTCTCCTCAGCGCTTTCTAACAACTACGAGACACATTTATTATTTGCCATAAGTACAGAATTTGCTGTTAAATGTCATGTCTTCTATCATTCTCAGGGTTTAAGCTTAAATTAATGACTTTCTTTTAATGTACCCAGAGGAAGGTAGCGGAGAAGCTATGAATTTGCGAGTTGGAGGAGGTAACACCTTTTTTGTCCTCATGCACACAGGCCTGAATTTAAAATGTTTATCTAAAACAATCTCTGCACCAAAGTGTGCCTAAATATGACAAATGAAAATGTGCAAGCCTGCAGTTTCATGGGGGTATGACCATTGTACTGTAGCTCTGACTTTCTAACTCCCCTGTTTCAGCAAGGCTAATCTATCCGTGTTACTATTGTCCACAAATACACAAACATTTTTTAAGTATGGTTGCTGGCCTAATCCACTATATCTCCCTCCTCTTTCTCCAGGACTTTACTCACTTTAGAATAATATTTGCCCCATGGACATATACTTGCTGCTGTGCCAGCCCTGCCTCCGGCGACCAATTGAAACCACTGACGTGGGCGATGATATCGTAGCTTCTATTTGTGACCCTGCTGGACATGTTTGCAGTTTTTTTGGTAGTTTTCCACAAGAAACAGCCAAAAATGTAAACTCTTCCTCAGAGGTCGGAGAATCAAGAATTAGCTACCAGAGAAAAATAATTTCGAAGGGAATTAATGTATGCGGTACTGCATTTATTGTGCTGGCTCATAGAGGCAAACCATTTCTAAATCAATAAACTATTTAGTAATTATTATTTATAACTGAACCTTTCATACACTATACCAGCTACAAGATTTAAAATTGGGTATTAAAAGTTGGATAAATCAACTTTTCGACAACAGTAAACTATTACAGACCACTTTCAGTTCAAATAACAATTGAAGTACTTAGGCAGTAGTCTAAAATAAAATTGACGTTCTTTAGAATTACCCAGTTATTATGAAAGACATTTGTTCAGCGTCTAAGAGCATGGTGTTCTTTGAAAGGTACACATTGCATTCGTTAAATGAAACATCCTGTTTAGATTGTAATATATTATGTAACATTTGGCAATATAAGTAGAAATACCAAACAACATGACCTGTTTCCAAAGGGACATTAACTTACGCATCTGGTAGGATAAAACTACTACAATAATAACACTTTATCTAGAAAAACAAAAGTAAAGAAGATTTAGGACAGTCTCGTGCTTTCAATTACTACTACAGATGAGCCCATGACAAGCTCTGCTTCCCTAATGTTGAAAAGCACCATGGATTGCTCTTTTCATTTAAACAATTATGAAAACTATGCTAATTGCATACGTTTGTTAGTAAAGACCTGCTATGTAGTTTGCATTCATACTCATAGAATATATTCAATTAACGTCTTATATCGCAAATATACTTTGTGAAGAAGGGATATGATAATGTATGCATGTATTTGTACATAGTCTGTGTCTGAGTAAGGCCATGGAGTGACTATGGCTGTAGAAGCACATAGGTACATGTATTCCTAAAATAATGTGTGCTGACTACCATTGCACATAAGAAAGTTATGAAAAAAGTTACAATCGGGACAGGTTAAATTGATGTTACCGGTCCATAAATGTAGCATACAACATTGACAAATCTGTGAGCATTGACATTAAGGAGCTTATTCAATAAGCTCAGAGAAAACTCCCATCCAAGTCAATATAGAGTAGAATAAGCCCCCAAGGCTCCTATTCAATGACATATTGCAAGTGCTGATGGATGCCTGATAGCTTTCTGCTGGAGAAGCAGATGGATACTCAAATTGATTAGCTCGCTGGAAGCTTCTTTGTCTATCCCAGGAAATCAACGTTCAGAGATCCCTATAGTTGAAATACTTTAAACATTTTTGATCAAACTCTGTTTTCTGCTGTAGGGAGCAAAACTAATGGTGATTGCCCGGAACGCTGTACAGTATGTTAATCATTAAACACCAACAATGTCATTGTGCTCCCCAAGCAGCTTCTGACAGAAAAGAAACAGGCAATTGTGCTTCCCAGTCCCCATAAAATACTGACCAGCTAGCATTTTTCTGCCGCTAACAATTCTTGCATGTACTGTAACAGGAAACCCTGGAAAGGTTCAACCCTAACTGATAAAAAGTCAGTTTTCCGCCTGGAAAAGCTTGGTGTTATGATACATTGTTACACGTGACTTTTATATTTAATCTCTACTACCACTTATCTAATTTCCATTAATGTCAGATATCCTTTTACATCCTTTTGAAACACAGAATGATAATTTCCTTACTTATGGTTAAACTATCAACTTCTTTAAAATAGGACTCTAAAGTCATTTAAATATTCCGTTATATCCCCGTAATTCCTTTCATGGAACGAAGGTATGATAATTCCTCTAGATGCTTACGTTTGTATAAACACGGTAACGCAAAGTTATCAAAAAACATGGTCTCAAAAATATCAGGATTTTGTAATAAAAAAAAAATCTGTCGGAGGCGCATACGCGGCAGCATCGGGCATGGATGCCTAAACTGACAGCTCTATCCTGCACAGCCGGGTAACATTGAAAACGGCCTAAAAAATCAGCACAAACCACACTAAATCAAGCGCAAGATACAAGGTGAATGTCTACTAAAGCAAAAAACAAGGCAAAAAACAGAAGAATTTCGCCAGATTTTGCCAATTACTTCAGCAAAGCAGACTCGGCACAGGCTGCAGGGATGCCGGCCGGGAATGAGAGGGGGAGCTCAGAGGCTGAGGGGATTCCTGCACTGAAGGGTAACCTGGCTATCCTAAGACATATGGCCACCAAAACAGACATATAAAAGCTCTTTGGTGAATTAAAAAACATGTTCCAAGAAGAGATAAATTAAATAAGGACTGATGTTACGATGATTGGAGGAAGAACTGAGGAGCAAAAACTGGACTCGACAATAAAAATGTTGAATAAAATATTAAAAAAACACAACTTACTTGAAAGGTCAGCTCGCAGAGTTATCAGAGTGGCAGGAGGATTCCGAAAACAGGGATCGTAGGAATAATATTCGGATCTGTGGTGTCCCTGAAACAATCCTAGAAGTAGAGAACGTTGTCTCAAAATGGCTTAAAGTTATGTACTCTGAGATGACTGAGGCTGAAATAGCACTGGATATGTGCCATTGGGCCCTCAGGAGCAGACCACAGCAGGGTGACCAGGGATAGTCAGGCAAACAGTTCCCTTTCATGCCTTTTAGCCCCCTTTTTAGTCTTAGTTGGACTTGTTAGTAGTCGTACCTTACTCCAGGCAGTGATTAACCCCTTGCTGAACCGACACCCACCATCTCTAGCTGTTTTAAGCAGGCGTGTCCCTGTTACACTTGGCAAAGGTAAGGGCAGTGTTACAGCTGGAGAGTAAACATTTGTAGTGGAGGAAATTGGCTTTATATCGTAATTTCCTCCAGTAACGTTGAGCAGCGGGTGAGCACCTTCGGAGATAGCTGGATAGGAGAGAGGAGAGGTTGTAAAGATGTTAAAAATTGAAAGAGGTCAAGATAATGTAGATTTCCGTATGTACATGTGGAAGTAAGTGTTGTGGAGGGTACAGTGAGGCTAAAAGTTCAGAGGTGATGATCAGAGAGAAGGAATGGCATGTTAGAGGAGTTAGAGACTTAGCAGAAGCAGGAGAAAACCAGGTCAATAGAATGTCTATTGCAGTGAGTAGGAGAGGTGGTCCATTGGGAGAGACCATAGGTGGAGTTTAAAAAGAGAAAATGGGCAGATGTAGTGGCATTGGATGCCAGTTGTATGGAGGTAGGTGGCACCCACCCCCCCCTTCCCCCTCCCAGAGCTCACTCCTCACCTTTTTAACTTGGGAGGTCTTTTCACTTTGCTGCAGGAACAGGACCTACTATGGTCCTTTCCCCTCATACAGAGGTAAAGGGAAGGGTTAACAGTGTAGTGTAGGACCTGCATTTTTGGTTATACATTGACGTTTGGTATGCAGACTTACGACGCTTTGGCCAAAGGGTTTAACTAAATAACCAAGTAATTATTATTATTGAAGTATTTAAACTTTATACTTATTACCATATATGTTTTGTCAATTGGATGTAGCATTGGGCACCCCTGCCTTTTGTTGTAAACATTTGCCACGCTCAGTTGAACTCTTTTTTTATATAGATTTCTGGTAATTATTGAAAGTCTTCTAATTTACCATCAAAGAGTGAGTGGTTTGGCATAATCTTTATTTCTTGTTTCAGTGTGGGGAAGACATAAATATTCCTATTGATGGAATTATCCAACTGACAAGAAGATAGGTTTTGTTTCAGATATGACATGGAAGTGTTGAGTACAAATGGGCCATCTTTTGTGTACTGGGCCAGCAGCTGCAACTCAGGTCTGGCGGTACTTGCACTCTGCTTTAGTCTTGCACAACACAGGTTCCCTCCCACACCCAGAGCCACCTAAACATCACATAGTACTTTTATACTTTTATTACACTGCCCCTTCAAACTGGAAAATGAAAGCAAACTAAATGTAAATTATATAAATGGCAGCAAAAAAAAAAAAAATATCACAGCAAAAATAGTTCCTGACTATACTTTCCCACCTATACTTTCCCACTTTCACCATGTAACCCCAGCTGTCATCATAATAGAGAATTATGAAATGTTACAAACAATCCAGAGTTATCTGCTGGCTGGCAGTCACTGAAGACAGGGATACAGGCTTCTCCTGAGTTTCAGTGAGGCAGTGTTGTGTCCTTGACACTTCTATATGCCCAAAGTATGTTCGGTAATCATTACTCCAAGTATAGTTACAGGTGGTCCTTGCTCTAATTTGCAGTGGAAGGAATCAGGACTGTCCCAAAGTCTAGTTAAAAGGTTTGGGCTTTTGATTTAAGTGGGCCTTGTATAAATGTAATGGCTCAAATAACCTTCAAATTCTCTTTTAGCACAGATATCTGACCTTGAGTGCCAAGGCATCTCTGCTGGCACACAGCACCCAAATACGCTGTCCCCATCAGGATTAATTTAAAGGCTGACGCCTCCGGAGTACTCGGTTTCCTTAGGAATAGCAAAATAAGCAAATTGAATAAAAACCTAATTTATCCAAATGTGTGCAGTGTACAATGTTTGTTACAGAATAATGATTACAAAATCACATAAAGAACGCAAGTTTAAAAAAAAAAAAAACACACACACAAAAAAAACCCAGAAACCTATAAATTCCCAGCCAATGTCTTGTAATAGGACCTTCAAGGGGTCATGCAAAGAAATTATGAGATTCAAGCATAAAATATGCTCCCCTAGGTAGATCTGTCTTGTAGGGTTCAAACACAAATCTTTATACACAACAGTGCACAGTTCCATGCTTGCTCCTGGTGAGTGTCTGTAGCACAAATACCTTTTGAATCAGGCACATTACACGGCTCGATTGTTTAAACGTTTAATCACTGTTCTAATTAAAAATCAGGAATCTTAGACCTGAGACTTGCATGTAGCAAGGCGAGGATGTTGCCTACAGATACAGCTTTCCATTTACGGCAAGAGTTGGCAAGATTGGCTTACATACTTGTAATGTAGGTTTGGGGTATTTTTACCCCGTCTTATACAGTTCAGTAGCCTTACCACTTTCTGATCTTTCCTTAAATTATTAATACTTTTCTTTTCTACATTTTCCATTATGAAATAGTTACAACTGCACCTCAGGTCCTTAGAAAGAATAATTTGTTATTTAATCCTGTCCTTTAAATTAGTTCCTAGACAAATATATGGGCTGTTTAATACGGGTCTTGTGAGTACGGCAAAACAGAGTCCCTACACAGTATGTTTAAAATGGAAATTGTCACCGTTTTTCGTTACACCATCTGTGATTATTTCCAGTTAATTACATTTAGATTAAACGAAAAATCCTATGATTTTAATTCACAACCGTCATGGTTAGAGGGGTGCTGTAATTTTCTACACTAATTGGCTGCTCACAAATACCACAAGGGCTCAAGGAAATTAGATATAACTGATCCCATTTATGCTATAATTCATTGCATGCTTGCAAAGGTTCCTTGCATTATTTTCTTTTGTGGCTACTATTTGTTTCAATTATGCTTCTTTTTCTTCCTTTTAAAGCCTGTGGCAATGGAAGTGGAATTTATTGTGCTGTATTAGGGACAGTGCCTGTGTGTGACTGTCATGGGAGACCGGGCATTTACACCTTTATGTCATATCACTGAGCAAACAAAATGATAACAAATTGACATTTATTCAATTGAAGCAGACGTACACACAGTGGATTGCAAAATACAAGAGAAAGACACACTTACTGGGGTCTGGGGAGGGGGGAGAAACTAGACATTCCTAGCTGCTACAGTCCATAAAACACAGTTTGAGTTGACCGGGACCTAGCCCGAAAAGTCCTGGAACTCAAATCGGCATTGAGTTTCTGACGCCAACGCTGTATCCGGTCTGGAGACACCAATATTCCTTGACCGGGAGATAGCTCCAAAGGTCCTGGTACTCTTTTCGACTTGAAGTTCCAGCCGTGACCACTATGTTCTCTTATCAGAACTTGGCACCGAAAAGTGGGACTTTTCTTGCCTTGAAATTTCTGAAGCTGGCTCGCGTCTATTTCTTCAAGAGCATCTTTTGGTGATTTCAAATTTGCCGCTGCTGTTTTGGCACTCAAACCTTAGAGAATCTTAACACCGGATTGGCTGCAGTGTTTCTTCTTAGGTACCTCCAGGTCTGGGAAAGTGAGTACTAGCCAGAACGGCTTGTATTGATCCCAGGACGTGGGTACTTCCCCTAGCCATTCTGCTCAAATATTCTTCACACCTCTAGAAGCATCTGTGGGTTTCAAGTCCGGACCCTGAGTAGACACATTGGCACCACAGTTTGGTAGCCATCTGGCTTACTCAGAATACCAGCTTTGAAAGTCCAAGCTTATTTTACAGTGCACAAGCATAATACATTTTAAACATACCCGTTTAATAAAATATAATTTTACACTTTTATTTTAAGTCTTTTGGTTATGAGGGTTAGAATGGGACTCTATACTTTTATACCCACTAGCCATATCCCTCACACAATGCAAACCTGACTTAGATCTCATAGCCTCTGGGCTATTACACATTTATGAAACACAAAATATTTTTCATCATATTTCTTTTAAGTCCCTAAGTAGAATGAAAATATGCTTAGGTTAATTCCCAGAGCTGTAGCTCATTCCCTTAAGAAAACCAAACTCGGTTCATTCTCAGAGCTGTATCTCCTCCCTTTACTGGAAATACTGTAGGATTTAGGTTTCATAAAAACTCTTGCAACCTCATATGGTTGGAGTAACCCCCAGAACCTCTATACTGGTTCTGGGGAACCTGGCCACCTGGGAACCTGGGCATATACAGGGGGACCTTCACTAACTTAGGGACCCCTGACTGTACCTGGGATACACATATCCCTATGCCCCCATTTACCTTTCTGGTCTGTGCTGAAGCAGGGAAACCTGGCAGTGAGTCGTGTAACTGTTTTCAAAGGAAGATTTTGACAGGTTGATGTGTCTATATGTCCCCGGGACTCTGACCTAATTCCCGGATACATTTTTGGATGGCAGGCAAATCTGGACCCCGGCTACCTAGATACAATCTGACAACACTTACCGCACACCCCCCCTTGAAACTCATAGCCTTTCAATCTCCACTGGTTAGCACTCCTGTAAAGGTAAAGCACACAAATTCTTTATTGTCATACAATCATATGCATTTCATGTAGGACAGACAGGTTCAAGAGCTGACACTCAAACCCATTGACAATTGACAGAACCAAGGAAATCCCACAGGCCCAGGTGCACTAAGCTCTGTAAAAACAAGGCAAATATTGTGACATTAACTAAATAGGCAACGGACGTTATTTTTACTGGTATCCCCTACGCTAATTATATCCCAAAACAATGTCCGCCACCAAAAGCAGTTTTGTAGTTAAAGAAGCTGTAGCGGGTAGGCTAATAGTGCAGAAATGCGATAACCAATACAATGCAAATATACATTCAGAAAAGTGTGTTCCAATTAATGTACATGCTTTCCAACCATGTAACGCACATGCATTACAAATAAATGCACAGCACATAGGAAAGGTTGTGAGACATTTTAGCCTACTGCTACAGGTGTTAATACCTGGGCTTATGGTTTGACTCCCACTTAACATTCGGAATGCACATTGATACCCTGACAACGAAGACCTATGCCAAACTAGGGGTACTTTACAGGATCAAATCCTCCCTAAGTCTCCTGGTATCGGACAGCAGATGCTAATGCCAATTATTGACTATGGAGACATAGTATATGGCACGGCACCTCAAACCCACCTTAGCAAACTTGACACCCTCTACAATTCAATTTGTCGTTTTGTTCTCCAATGCAACTACAACACACATCACTGCGAAATGCTCAAAGAACTAGATTGGTCAACACTAGAGTCTAGGCGCAAAGTTCACCTTTCCTGTCTTGCCTTTAAATTCTTTATGGGAAAGCTACCCAGCTATCTGAACAAGCTCCTCACCCCTACCACATGCAGCACCTATCACCTGAGATCAGACTCCAAAAGACTGTTCATGGTCCCAAGGCTCAACAAAGTATCCGCCCGTTCCTCTTTCTCTTACCGTGCACCCCAAAACTGGAACAACCTACCAGAGACTCTCACATCCACCACCAGTTTAAGTTCTTTCAAATCTAAGGCTGTCTCACATTTTAATCTGGTCTGTAACTGTTACATTCGCCCATACTATATATTTTCTTTAACTGTGCATGCAATGTCTTGTATATAATGTATACCCTGTTCATTTATGTAACTGTATTTGTTACCATGTATTATTTGTCTTAACTCTGTGCCCAGGACATACTTGAAAACGAGAGGTAACTCTCAATGTATTACTTCCTGGTAAAATATTTTATAAATAAATAAATAAATAAATATGGTTAAGGGCTGTTATATACTGTGTGCAGCCGTGCGCACGCGTACCTGTGCGAAGGCACGTGCCCATGCCGCACACGTTTTGTGTGTATACTGTGCGCGAGTGAGTTACTGTATGTGTGTATGTATGTGTAATTTTATTAAAATAAAAAAAAAACACATTGGTAAAAATAAAATATTTATTAACATTGTGCAGACACACACATACACACACACATATACATACATTTCAGCACCAGTAGCGGCGCAAAATCATTCTATTCCCCGTCTTCCCCGCTGTCGGCCAGATGCACGCTCACTGCTGTGCGCACACGCGTCCCTTGTATAGAAGGGCTGACTAACCTCAGCAAATTAGAAGTGCTGCGCATGCACGCACGGCGTAGCGCACGTGGCCACTATATAACAGCCCTAAGGAGGCTTCCACCTCTGCTGCTGCTAAAGCTGGTAGATTAAAGGAGCATCATATTCACTGATAGTGAGTTAGACATCCTGATTAATGGGGTAGTTGATAACCAACCATGTGATGGTGAGGGGGCAACCAGGCTCTCAAATAAATGTTAAGCCCATTTGGTTACCTCTGATCCATGTATTGAGGTTCAGGAGGGTCAGCTCTTGAGCCTAACTGTTGTACATGCATGCTATGTAATTGTGCGACAATAAAGAATTTTTATGTTTTTGTCTTTTCAGGGATGCCCAACGAAGGGTGTAAACAAGACGCTATCTCCTAAATATATCAAGTGACAAACTGTGATTTAAAAGTGCAAAATAATGACTCACAAGTGATAAAAAAAACAATTAATCAAATGTAATACCTCCCTGCTACAACCCTCCGGTGGGGTTGTTTTCACTCTTCCCCAAATTATAGAACTTGTATCACATGATCCAGGGGGAGCATAGGGGAAAAAACATAAAAATACTCTAAGTGCAGTTGTATATACAGTGCTAGGAAAAAATCTTATTCAACTTGGCTCCTGTGTTATTCCTACTCACAAGAAGTTAGAAGTTTTCGGGCAATAGAGATCAAATAGGCAGATGAGAAGAGATCACTGGTCGCCATAACTCAGGGGATGTACCTCAGCGAGAGAGGGAGAAGAACACACATAGCACAGATCTGGCGGCAATAACCTTTTATCAAAAACGAATAAAAATGCACACTTACAGTGTCTCAAAATTAAAACAGCATTTCTAGCTTAAAAGCTAAGTGACGCGGCCTGGATGGAAACCCACGCGTCTCTCACCACACCATCTCCCTCTGGAGCTCCAATCGGATCGCCACCTCCGTATGCGGGCGGCACTGCATCACTTCCGGTCGCGGGACGATGTCGTCACTTCCGGTCGCGGCGTTACAGCGGATCGTAGGTGTATGCTTGGAGTACAGGGGCGCCTTCTTCCACAGCAGCGTCATGTTGTGGGTGGTACAGCTCTACGCGTTTCGCCTGTCGGTTGAATCGGCTTCCTCAGGAGTGTACCTGTCCCTATCATATGTCTAGTATATATACTGCATAAATTAAACAATCATATAATTAAACAATAACCATAAAATGCCTGATCTGAATAATGGAGAATTGGATATGTAAATTCAAAAGCGGATTACCCTAACAAGGGAGACATGTAATGCAAATTGACATAATATAAAACCAATCAATGAAGGGCAATGCATCATCATTAGTCTACTAGCATAGAGAAATAATACATCACCGCAATAAAACAAGGAACAGAGACAACAAAGAATATTAATAATTACTAATGACCACACAATTTCTGGGATTTATACTAGGATAAAAATTATATGCGATGGTATTATCAATATGGCTAAAGAAACACTCCTATTATAGGTGTTAGACATACAATTAGCTACTACCACGTTGTACTTTTAGATCTCCTCATTTTTAAACACAATAATATTTGATTTATGATAGGAGGTGTCAATAGATAATATCTATATTTACACTGACATCTTATATATTTGAGAACATTCTAGATAGCAATATACAATAGGGTGATTCATTGGAAATTAAACTCACAATATATCAATGGGAGACAAGAAAAGGAGAGAGAGGCAGATGTTAGTGACTTCACAAAAAAGGGACACTATCAATTTCCATGTTTAATCCCCTTGGAGACAATGTTCTCATTTTGTGTATCCAAAATGTTTCTCTCTTTCTCAATTACACATTTCTGCCCCCCCCCCCCCTCTCCAATGTTGCAGAACGTGTTCTATTGCAATAAAGGTCAGGCCAGCACTATCTCCCTGATGGAATTTGGCAAAATGATTAGACACGCTATGTGTTTCTAATTTCCTTTTAATGCTGCTTAGATGCTCCAAAATTCGTGTCCGAATAGGTCTTTCTGTTTTTCCAATGTACTGCATCCTGCATGGGCACTCTAAGAGGTATATAACGTGATCAGTTCGAAGATCAAAACCAATACTAGAGAAGGTAGATTTGATTATGCTTTTCTAACAAACTACAATAGGGAAGCAGGAGAAATTAAAACCATTATCAATAAACATTGGGATATTTTAAAAAACGACCCCATTTTGGGAACAAGTATTCCTGATAAACCGAATATAATATTCAGGAAAGCAGCCAACTTAAAACATCATTTAGCACCAAGCGCACGTAGAACCACCAAATCAGGGGGAAATAGTTGGCTACAGACCAGTAAAGGTTTTTATGGATGCAGAACGTGTAGAACTTGTCAATTTAGGTCCGCCAGCAATACAGAATTTATCTCAAATGTTACGGGGGAAAAATTCCTTATAGATTCCTATGACTTGTAGAACTGATCACGTTATATACCTCGTAGAGTGCCCAATTATTAATTTAATTAATTAATTAAATTAAAGTGAAAAATAATTGCGCTACTAATTGTTAAGTGAAATTAAATAAATAAATAAATATAGTGGTTATTTCTTATAACCCACCACACTGTGATTAAGGATTGTGAATAAACAAACTATTTAGTGAAAGGTGAATAATTACAAAAAAACCTTTAACCAAATGAAGAGTCTGCTGCTGTACAAGGTTGGATGGTTCAACATCCCTTGAGTCTAGTATAAAAGAAGGAAACACAGCGCACAACTCATAGTGTAATCAATATAATAAAATCAATAAAGTAAAAGTGGTTATATATTCACGTACAAAAGGTCGTATAAATCAGGCATCACATGAATTTTGGCCCATGTTACCAGCACATATCAGCTTCAAGACGGATTACACCAATGTCCTCTCAGGGTCAGTGGCTCTGATATCCTTCTGTACACCCTGATATCCTGTTTCAGTCTCTCAGTCTGCCTCCTGTAGCTCCGTGGCTTTGCTTACTGCAGATCTCTCTCGGACGTACTTCCAAGTATGACGTCACTCAGATCTCGTCACTGGGGCAGTATGGAAGCTCCTGAAGTCCAAATCGGCATGTGAATATGATCGATCGTGATATTCAAAGTCCAGTGCCAATAAACTTGCTGATGGGCTTATGTAGAAGGAGATACAGTATTGTACTCCTAAAATAAACGCAAGTACTCTGTCCTACGCATTTCGTTTAGAAAAACTTCTTCAGGGGTATGTATCTGATACTCACGGACCATAAGAATCTTTCTTATATCTAGGGTGCCCGCTGCCTTGGTCCCCGTCAGGCCCGATGGGCATTGTTCTTCTCGAGATTTAATTTTGTCATCTGATATCCCTGGTACAAAAAATATCAAGGCAGACGCATTGTCTCGTCAGTTCGACACAGAAGAGAGATTGGAGGATGTTCCTGAAAATATCCTTTCCCCCCGACTGTTCATCTCTGCTGCCTCTTTTGATATTTTAGATAAGATCTTGGAAACCCAATCACAGGTCCCCGAAGGGCTAGAGGTTCCCGATGGACATCTTTACACAGCTCCACGTTTTCTCCATAAGATTCTGGAATGGGGACACTCCTCCAGATCAGCTGGTCATCCCGGCACTAAGGGACTACGGATCTGATCAGGCGGACTTTCTGGTGGCCTAATATGGTAAAGAACCTCCAAGACTTCACCTCCTCTTGTCCAGTCTGCCCCCAAAGTAAATCGGTCCATCAAAAGCCTTCTGGTCTACTTCAACCTCTCCAGGTCCCGGACCATCCTTGGAGACACATCACCATGGACTTCATCGTGGACCTACCCCCTTCTAACGGAATGACTACGATCCTGGTGGTCATTGACAGGTTTTCCAAGCAGGCCCATTTTATTCCCTTCAAGGGTTTACCTAACTCGGCCACCCTGGCCGATATTTTTGTGAGATAAATTTTCCGTATCCATGGCGTTCCTCTTTCCATTGTTTCTGACCGTGGTACTCAATTTGTTTCGAAATTCTGGCGCGCGTTCTCAGAGGCTAGGCATTACTCTCCTTTTTTCTTCTGGTTATCACCCTCAAACTAATGGGCAAACCGAGCGCATGAACCAGTCCCTGAAAAAGTATTTGCGATGTTTCTCTTCCGACTCTCAGGATAATTGGGCAGAATTACTCCCATGGGCTGAATTTGCTACCAACTCACTCAGGAATGAATCCACTCAGGAGTCATCGTTCTTTGTAAATTATGGGTTTCATCCTAATCACCTCCCTATGCATTTACCTACGTCTGGAGTGCCTGCAGCGGATTCTAGGATTACCACGTTACAGGAGTCATGGAGGAGGATTAAAAGGGTATTACAGGAATCAGTCCTGAGGCAGAAGAGACAGGCAGATCGGCTTTGTCAGGAAGCTCATAAGTTTAAACCTGGAGATAAGGTTTGGCTCTCTTCTAGGAATATCAAATTGAAGGCTCTAACTCTTAAATTATCTCCCAGGTTCCTGGGTCCCTTCTCTATCCTGCGACAGCTTAACCCTGGGCCTACCAACTTCTCCTGCCTCCCTCCATGAAGATCTCACCCGTCTTCCATGTTTCGCTCTTGAAACCTTTTATCCAAGGCGTGCAATTTTCCCATCCTTCACTTCGACCTCCTCCCGCTATCTTACCAGGACAACTGGAATTCGAAATTCAGTCCATCATCGACTCTCGCATCTCCAGAGGCAGGTTCCAGTTTTTGGTTCACTGGAAGGGTTATGGACCTGAGGAACGTTCTTGGGTTTCGCGGTCTGATCTCCACGCTCCGTCCCTACTTAGACGCTTCCACCAAAAATTCCCCCACAGACCTTGGAAGGATCGTCCGGAGTCCAATCCTTGGGATGGGGGTACTGTAAGGAGCTGCAGATCATGGACCTCCGCACATGGCACCCTCTTACCTGGTCTCACCTCAGGCACCGCCGCCGCTCCGAATCCCCGGCGGCTCCCCTCTGCCGCCAGCGTTCCCCTTGCGGCCGCTATCCCTCTTCCAGGTCGCGCTCATCAGCGTTACAGGGGCGCACAGACCCAGGCAGCATATACCCGGCACTCTGAGGATAGTCCCGCCCTCTCCTTGCGTGCCTGCACACAAGCGCGCTCCTTAGCCCCAGGACAACTCCGGCCAGCCCCCAGGCCCCTGCCCCCTATCAGGATTGATCTCCGGACCACACCTCCGCTCCTCCCTCCCTCTGATAGGTTACTGCCCACTATTTAGCACTGTCTTCCCACTCTCCCAGTGCTCTGCATAGCTACTGTACCTTGGTGCTTTCTGCTTCTACTTGGCTCTCTCTTCTTTGTTTCATCCCCTGTTCCGGAATCCCGAATTCTCTGCTGACCTCCCTGGATCTTGACCTTGGCTTTGGAACTCGACCACGCTGTTTTCTGGACTCCCGGACTTGGCTAACAGACCTTCGACCACGCTGTCTTCTAAACTCCTTGGACTTGGCAAACGGACCTTCGACGACGCAGCTCTCTCCTCTCCACGAACTAGGTTTACGAACTCTCTACTATGCAACTATCTCAACTCCCTGACAATTGGCTTACGGACCCGACCATTCTACTCCAGATTTGGCAACTACCTTATTGCACCCTTTCTTTTCCCCGGACCAGCTACACTACTTACCACACTCCGGTCGCACCCACGCTGCTTGGGTTCGTGGTATTCTTCCGTTCCACCTCAGTACCGGGGTCTTGTCTGGTTTGCGGGCAGTCCGAGCGTTACACTAGGTAGTCGGGGTCCAGAAATGATGGATACCCCAAAAATGTACCCGAGAATTATGCTTGATTCTCAGATACATATAGGCACTTTATCCCGCAATATCTCTCCTTGAAAATGCTTGCTTGACTTACCGCTAGGGTTCCTTGCTCAGCACAGCCCAGAAAGTTAAATATGGCACTTAAAACATATTGTAGCAAAGAAAATAACATGATCTGCTCTTAGTGCTGCCTATTATATTGTGCAGGGATAAGTAAACCATTGTTTCTGTAGTCATATGTGCTTTGCTGAGCATGTGCAGCTGTGCATTTCTAAAAGCATGCTGCCCCCCCCCCCTCACCCCCAAACAAAATGGCCTTTTCTTTATGGTGAAAATGACTGCACCACTTAACTCTTTAACACATTGCTTGTTAGTAGTTTTAAGCTCTTTTTACAATGCCTTATAAAAGAAATGCCCTCAGCATGTTAATAGACTGTAGCGGGGACCAGAGGACACACTTGTCCAGCTCATGCACTTAAATGTTGTGCATCATTCAAAAGCGTGTAACAGAATGTTTTTTCTCAGCAGACGCGGTGAGAGTTTCGTGACGAGACGCCAAGCATTTTTACACGTATTGTGTTACACGCTATTAAATCATGCACACCACGTAAGTGCATTTCTTATCTGTTTTACATATCAAATACATTCATTATGATGTGTGCAATGGTCCCTGCTCTCTCTTTCACTGAGGTACCAACTTCCTGATACTTCTAAGAAAAAACTGCCACGTTTGTGATTTGCCCTTATGATACTACCACATTCTTAGAAAAAACATCTGCACTTTGTTGTGCTTTATCTTTTTTGTCATTTGCATTTGTCCTACGCTCCCCCTGGATTTTTGAAGCAACCCAGTTAACAATGAACAGCAATTTGAATTTAGCATGAGTAAAAATGTAGATAGAGTTCCACCAAAACATTTTCATTTGGGAGAAAATACATTACAAACATATAGTGTAAAGCGAATCAATGAGCATTTTAATACAGAATCAAATTGAAAAAATAAAGGCAAGAGAGGGTCCGATAGAAATTCCTGTATTAAGTGATTTATTTTATAATATTAAAAATACCTTATCTATAATTAGTATACTCTAAGTATCGATATATTACTAATAAACACATATATGAACGCTGCTTGTGTAAATGCAAAAACATATAATGGAGCGGCCTCATAGGTATGGTCAAAAAGGATTTAACACTAATACTAAAAAATATATACAACTTAGCGCTCTACCTATTAATTCAAAAACCAATAAAGATGTCAGTGCCTAGTGCACCGAAAGTTATTAAAGTGCACAAACAATATAATGGATGAAAATGTAAAACTGTTTGTGTTAGAAGGGAAAAGATATATCCTACTCATAACTATTTTTGTTATGACAATATCTATTTCCTCCAGATATGTGGCACAGCCATGGGGACCAGGTTCGCACAAAGTTATGCCAACATATTTATGGGGATGTTGGAAGAGGATCATATTTGGTCCCACAACCCATTTTGTGCGAACCTGGTGTTATGGAAACGCTGTATACTGTAGATGAAGGCTATGTATCTGGAATGGAAATGAGGAAGACCATGAGAAATTCAAAAACTTCCTAAACACAAACAGTTGAAATCTGAAATTCACAATTTCAAGTAATAGTAGTACTATAGATTTTCAGGACTTACCTCTATTTGTAGAAAATGGAGCCATTGAGACCAAAACTTTCTATAAGAATGTTAATGCCAATACGTATCTGTTGGCCACAAGGCACATCGGGAAAAAATATACCACAGGGCCAGTTTCTGAGGATCAAAAGAAAGTGTTCACAACCACAAGTGTTTGGGGAACAAGCATTTGATTTTCAGAAAAAAATTATAGAAAGGGATTAGAGCAAAAAAGGTATTACCAAAGCTTTAGACATAGCTAACAATAGTAGTAGAGAGAAGCTTATCAGTATGAAAAAGAAAAAGGACTCAGTGGGCAAAACAGAGTTTATTCCTTTCATTACACAGTATAATGAAATGGCCCCAAGAATTACAGAAATAATGAATAAACATTGGGGAATTCTGCCAGGGGATAAAAAAAAACTCAATGCAATTTTACCTAAACATCCCCAGATTGTTTATAAGAGGGCAAAAAACTTTAAACTCACTTTGGCACCTATCTGTTCTATTAGTTTTCAAAAAGACAAAAAACTCCATGTGGTTAAAACATCACAGCACAGCATTCTGGGAAATGTAGTCCTGAAATATTATTGACTGGGCAGTTACTAGATACAATTGGTTCACTGCTATAGAGAGGGCGGGGCTCAAGAGCCAGAGCCTATCAGAAGGGGGAAGGGAGCTCTCACTTTGGAAATGCTTCCTACATTAGAAACATTAAAAAATGTCTTTAAATTTTTTTTTTTTTTTTTTTAAATACTACAAGTATTTTCTCATAGTACAGAAGTGATTTATTAAAAAAAACTTGAGTCGCAGCCGTGAGGAGAGGAATAGGAGTGCGACGCCGACCCCAGCTGCTAGCGCTGAACGCCTGATAACCATGCTGCTGACGGTATCTTTGAACCACGCGCCAAGACTTGAAACACTGTGAATGTAAATTTATGGTCTGGCGTTTTTTAAATAAATGTATATCTCTTGTACCATGCTATGTTTTAGTCCTATTAATTCATGGATCCAGCTGTATGATTCAAGTTAAAGACATCTTCCATTGCCTGAGATCTATTAATTTGCTGTAAGTAGACATTTGACTTGTGCAAGCGATTCACACTGTGGAGGTTACTGCACAATGGTGATTTTTCTACTTTTTTGTACCTACAGAGTTTCCAGTCGCTGAGGAACTTTTCTTTGGATCAACGAACACTGGGACTGATCTAATTACCCTAATCCAGGACTGGTATTATTGACTTTGTCTGCGCCAAGGACCTTTTCTTCTCTTTACTGTTGCATGGTCAGAAAGGAGCTCACACACCACTTTCTTGCAATTAAAGTCCTTTATTTCCCTCATTGTGGAAAGCAGGTTTCAGTATACTTTTAAAGAAAATAGAATAGAGCATTTAAAGTAAGTAGCATAGGTCTGCAAAATAACACAGCAGTCCTTAATCTCAGGTACACAAAAGGGAGTTCAGGCTCCCCCCAGACAGGCGCTCTGCAACCTGCTTCCTCACAGATTGAGAGCAAAAATGAGAGATACAGTAGCAGGAAGTCTGCTGCCTGCCTTTTAAGATTCCCGTTTCCAATCAGCTAGTAGACATACAAGCTAGGGTGTGGGTTTTCTGGTCTGCTCAAGCGAGAGAATTTTTAACCTCTTATATACTCCCTCTTACGTCTTGTCACATTACCACACAATTCTATCCAATAGTAAGTAGACATATCAAATCTATCCAATAATAAATAGACATACTGTATACATAAAACTGCAAACATCCCAAAAATACAGGGGTTATTCCCTTCAAGGACAATATATTATTTGTAGACTCTGGGTGGAGACTGCTAGCATGTAAAGTAATATTCCTATCTGTAAGTTTGCTGTGTATATATAGGGTGTAACTCACCATCCTCTAGACTTAATAGATAATCCAGAAAAGATAAATGTACACAGCCCCATGTCTTGGCTAAACTAATTTACCTATTGAGTCAAGAATTACGATGTTGTTTACTACATCAAATGCTCCAGTGGCCTACTTTATGTGGGAAAAATTGTGATTTATATATCATAAAAGTGTAATAAATAAAGCAGTGGAACCAACACTTTTAGTTCAGCATTGCCTACAAATCAGATAGACAATGTCCATTCTGGAGGTCTGCCATGCCTGCCAGTTTTGGAGTGCTTTATGAAATGTTTAAAATAGATAAATTAGAACAATTATATATATATATATATATATGTCATGGGAAAAAGAAAGTACACCCTCTTTGAATTCCATGGTTTTACATATCAGGACATAATAACAATCATCTGTTTCTTAGCAGGTCTAAACATTAGGTAAATATAACCTCAGATGAACAAAAACACATGACAAATTACACCGTGTCATGATTTATTTAACAAAAATAAAGCCAAGTTTGTGGATTCAAACGTGAATCCAATGCATTTCGAACGTCACAGCGTTATTACATTGTGTTTTATCCTTGAAAAAGAACGCTGTGACGTTCAAAACGCGTTGGATGGGTCTTTTGTCACATTAAAGTGCCCTTTTAATTCATTTTTGATTCTGGGTCCTTCCTTCTCCATTTTTGCTAGTGCGCTTTTGTCCTCCATTCACTCCTGTTATACTACATATTGGAAGCTGCACAGCCTGCCTGCCACTCCTAGGATTGTGAGTATTGTTTATGTTCAGGGGAACCTGCCAATGAGACTGATGGTGGGTGGGCTTGTACCATCTACCACCTGTCTTCAGGAGGATAGTACCCATACTATTGAATATTAAGTACTATTATCATCACTCATTTTTTATACCTTGGTTTAGTGATTGGGCTTACTTCATTTTGTTATACCTGCATTAGAGCGCTTTAGCCTATTTTTTCTATCTTGCAACATGCAACCACACGCGGGTTTTCTTGATTATGCAGCTGGGACCACTCTAATTGTCAGGAACTTCCCAGCTGAAAATTAACCTCATCACTGCTGCACTGCATACCTACACATACGTCTGCCAGGCATATAGTTGGTGACGTTCATTCACCCTGTCACATTCCTCCCCTGTTAGTGTGTGGCTGGGGCAACGCACAGCTGAAGCCCGACCATCCACCCCTTCTCTAGAAAAGAAATCAGCATTGGCATTTTCTTTTCCAGGCCTGTGCTGAATCTCAAACGAGAAGGTTTGGAGGGCCATATACCACCTGGTCAACCTAGCATTGGAGTCTTTCATAGTATTTAACAATTTTAATGGAGCATGGTCTGTTACCAATGTAAAATGGACTCCCGCCAGGTAGTGCCTCAAGGTCTCGATTGCCCACTTTACTGCGAGACACTCCTTCTCAATTACTTAGTAGTTTTTTTCCCTTGGGAACAATTTCCTACTCAGAACTGTTGTGAGAGCACTGCCCCTAGCCCTATCTCTGAGGCATCGGTTTGTACAATAAAAGGCTTATCGAAGTCTGGGCTTCTAAGGACGGGACCCTCTGATAAATACCTTTTTACCGCCTCAAAGGCTGTTTGGCACTCCTTTGACCATACCACTTGTGTAGAGGCACACTTTTTTGTGAGGTCTGTTAGTGGGGCTTCAACTTCCATGTAGTTGGGGATGAACCTCCGGTAGTACCCTGCTAAACCCAACAGGGAGCGTACCTGCGTTTTTGTTCGGGGGCTCGGAACTTCTTTCAGGGCAGCTACCTTATCGGTTAGTGGCCTTACTTTTCCACCACCCACTGCATACCCCAGGTACTTGGTTTCCGCCTTACCTAAGGCACATTTCTTAGGGTTGGCTGTGAGCTCTGCCTCTCTTAGCGACTTGAGGACCGCTTTCAGCCTATTTAGATGGGCCCGCCAGTGTTTACTATAAATGACAATTTCATCTAGATAGGCCGCCTAAATGTTACATTTCTTGTACCTCCTTCTCTACCAGGGCCTTACGGCTTTCAGGCAACCTGTAAGGACGAGAACGTACTTTTACCCCAAGTGCTGTCTCTATCACATGGGAAGCTTAATTAGTTTGCCCTGGTAAATCAGAAAAAAATCATTGAATTGTGTAACTATTTCTAACAAGTCCCCTTTTTGTTCAGAGGACAATTGTCTACCCATTGGGATTTTATCGTCACCCACAATGTTCTCCCGTGGGGGCTGAGGACCCAGGTCCGTTTCCTCCTCCACCGGGTGGATGAATAGAGACCGCTGCACCTTCCAGGGTTTCAGCAAGTTCACATGGTAAATTTGTTTACCCTTCCTGGACCCTGGTTGAGCGATCTCGTAATCCACATCACCCGTGCGGCGGAGTACTTAGAATGGGCCATGCCATTTGGCTAGGAGTTTGCTCTCGCAACTGGGTAACAACAACATCACCTGATCTCCTGGATGAAACACTCTCATACGAGCATTTTGATTTTAATGTCTCTCCTGACTGTCCTGGGCTGATCTAAGATTCTCCCTAGCAAAATGGCTGACCACATCTAGGCGCTTCCTAAGGTCCAATACATATTGCAGGGTATTCTTAGAAGGGGACTGCTGTTCCTCCCAATACTCCTTTAGGAGGTCTAGGATACCCCAGGGTTGGCGGCCATACAGCAGTTCAAATGGAGAGAATCCCGTGAAGAGGCCAGGGGAACTTCCCGCACTGCAAACAGCAGTAAAGGGAGAAGTTCATTCCAGGCTCTCTTCTCTGAATCTACAAATTTTCTCAGCATCCTTTTTAGAGTTCGGTTAAATCTTCCCACCAATCCGTCAGTCTGTAGATGGTAGACCGATGTCCGAACAGACTTGACCTCTAGTAATTTTAAGACATCCTGCATCAGTTTAGCCATAAAATTTGTACCTTGGTCTGTCAACATAACCTGGGGAAGTCCAACCTGTGAGAACAGCTCCAACAACTTGTTGGCTACTTGCTTCGCCATTGCTGTCCTCAGGGGGAACGCCTCGGGATATCTTGTTGCATAGTCAATTATTACGAGAATAAACCTGTGTCCTTTTGAAGAAGTTTCTAGAGTTTCTACCAAGTTGACTCCAATCCTCTCAAAGGGAACTGACACCAAGGGTAGAGGAGCCAAGGGGGCTGGTTTTTGTCCCTTCGGACTAGTTAGCTGGCACTCAGGACATGCCGCACATAACTTAGCAATATCACTATGCAACCCCGGCCAATAAAATCGGGATGAAATACGGTCCGAGGTTTTATCCCTACCAAGGTGACCACCCCAAGGGACAGTATGGGCTAGGGTGAATACAAATTTAACAAACGCCTTGGGAACCAATATTTGTCTGGTGACCTCCCCTGTTTATGTCTCCCTATTCACCCTATACAGGATATCATTTGACAAATCAAAATGGGGGAATACTATCACCCCCTGTGCATTCAATATCTGCTCATCAAGTTTTACCACTTTATCATATTGTCTAGCAAGGACTGGGTCTTGCCTTTGCCTCTGGCGAAAATCAGGGAGGTATAGGTCTGGTAAATCTCCAGGGCCCATATCCCCCTCCTTCTGGCCATCCTCAGCCATCACTTATGACTTCTGGCTACTAGTACCTATCAGGAAGATCCCAACATGTGTCCATCTCAGGCTCTAACTCCAACCCCCTGGATATCACCTGTGGTGTCCCGCAAGGCTCTGTTCTGGGGCCCCTACTCTTCTCAGTGTTCATTAATGATCTTCCCACAGCTTGTAAGGAAGCCTCAATACACATGTATGCAGATGACACAATCCTATATGCACACAGCCATAGACTCTCTGACCTTCAACACATACTTCAGTCTGACTTTTTGAGACTCGAAAACTGGATTTCCCAAAACAAACTGTTTTTAAACACTGACAAGACTGTAACAATGGTATTTGGGACCAAGACTAAATTTGTAAAGCTTCCAGTGACTGAGCTCCTGATTAGAACCAACACTAACACCACCCTAACACCTGTCACTAGTTTTAAATACCTGGGCTTATGGTTTGACTCCCACTTAACATTCGGGATGCACATTGATACCCTGACAACCAAGACCTATGCCAAACTAGGGGTACTTTACAGGAACAAATCCTCCCTAAGTCTCCTGGTCAGAAAGCGTATTGCACAGCAGATGCTAATGCCAATTATTGACTATGGAGACATAGTATATGGCTCGGCTCCTCAAACCCACCTTAGCAAACTTGACACCCTCTACAATTCAATTTGTCGTTTTGTTCTCCAATGCAACTACAACACACATCACTGCGAAATGCTTAAAGAACTAGATTGGTCATCACTAGAGTCTAGGCGCAAAGTTCACCTTTCCTGTCTCACCCTCAAATACTTTCTGGGCAAGCTACCCAGCTACCTGAACAAGCTCCTCACCCCTACCACACGCAGCACCTATCACCTGAGATCTGACTCCAAAAGACTATTCATGGTCCCAAGGCTCAACAAAGTATCCGGACGTTCCTCCTTCTCCTTCCGTGCACCCCAAAACTGGAACAACCTACCAGAGACTCTCATATCCACCACCAGCTTAAGTTCTTTCAAATCTAAGGCTGTCTCACATTTTAACCTGGTCTGTAACTGTTTCATACACTCATAATATATATTTTCTTTAACTGTGCATGCAATGTCTTGTCTATAATGTATACCTTGTTCATTTATGTACTGTACTTGTAACCATGTATTATTTGTTTTACTCTGTGCCCAGGACATACTTGAAAACGAGAGGTAACTCTCAATGTATTACTTCCTGGTAAAATATTTATAAATAAATAAAATAAATAGTACGGTCACCTTGAGAGCCAGTTTTCTGCAACCAGTCCTGTTTGTCAGAGCGTCTATGCTTTCGAGTCTTTGGAACCCGGTGTCTACTGGGGAAAAGGTCTGCCGAGAAGGGGAACAGTTTACCAGGGTTCTCCTGAGCCATAGAATATGGCTCCTCATGACAGACTAGAGCCATTAGGTCTGAAAAGAAAGGCCAGTCCCGACCGAGCACAACGGGGGCGGGGAGCCAAGGAGCAACTCCTACTTCAAGGTAGGCCTCCTGACCTTTTACCTGTAGCCGGATTTTGGCCGTTGGATACCATTTTACATCGCCGTGTATACATTCTATACTCCATGGGGAGTCAAAGGAACACACGTTAGGCGGTAACAGTTCCTGGAAGACAAAAGTTTTCCCAGAGCCTGAATCTACAGGGGCCTGGACGGTTTTACCCCCAATCTTGGCTGGAAGTAGCCAGGGCTTGTAATTTTATCCAGTGAAGGCTGAGGTGATGGTCCTGCTGAAGGAACAATCCACCTGTGGACAGTCCACATGCCGGTGGCCTTGTTCTCCGCAGGCGGAACACGGAGAGGGTTCCCTCGCAGGAGGATGCCGCGGATAGCGCTCCGCTGGACCGTATACTGGAGACCAGTCATCTGGTGGGTCCTGTGGGCGATGTCCTCAGAAGTTCCTCTCATGTGGCGACAAGCCGACATCAGGAAGTGAATGAGGGTCACAGCGGTGCCCGGCGTTTGGACCTCTCCCTTGTTGGAAGGACGGGTCTTTTCGTGGCACTTGGCGGTTGCATATGTAGGGGCCGTAGTTTCCCTGTTGGTCCGGTCTCTCTCTTTGGGCATCCGCAAGCACCGGTAAAGCCGGATCCGTCGGGTCCAAGACACTCGCCTGGTCCTCGGCCCCAAGGAAGTTCTCCATGAGTCAGACCGCCAAAGCTAGGGTATCAGCAGCATGGCGTTTTACCCAAGAGCGTGTGGAAGGGGTTATTACTTGTAGGAATTGTTCCAACAAAACTTGTTCAAGAACAGTCTCCTTAGAGTGTTGCTCAGGTTGTATCCAGCGGTTTCACAAGTCCAATAACCGCTGAGCTAGGACCCGGGGTCTCATCTTAGTGGTGTACTTCAGGATCCGGAACTGCTGCCAGTAGGATCTTTGGGGTCAGACCTAAGTGATCCAGTATGGCGGCTTTTACTTGTTTGTAATCCCTTGCCTGGTCTGCTGGGAGGCCCCGATATGCGGCCTGGGCTTCTCCTATAAGGAGTGGGGTCAAAGCGATTGCCCAGCGGTCTGCAGACCAGCCCTGGGCTTCGGCAAACCTTTCAAACATCAGTAAAAAAGCCTCTGGATCCTCGTTCGGAGCCATTTTCCTCAGGAGGACCGAGGGTTTGTTTGCAAGTTCTGGGCTGGCAGAACCCTGGAATTGAGTCAGCAGCCCGGCCATCCGCTCATCCTGTGCTGCCTGCTGTTGGGTTAGGAGCTGGGTTTGCTGCTGCAATAGTCTTTCATCTCTCTCTGCCTGTAGTTGGGCCTGCTCGCACAGAAACTCTTTTAAAAAAAATTCTATTTTTTTTCCCTTCATTTTTGTGTGTGTGTGGCCCTTCAACTGCAGGGGGCCTCTCAACATCCGGCACTTCTGACACCATATGTTGCAGGGTACATGCAACCACACGCGGGTTTTCTTGATTATGCAGCTGGGACCACTCTAATTGTCAGGAGCTTCCCAGCTGAAAATTAACCTCGTCACTGCTGCACTGCATACCTACACATACGTCTGCCAGGCATATAGCTTGTGACGTTCATTCACCCTGTCACATGCACCAACAAAGTACACACACATAGTGGCAACGCTGACCACAGGACAAGGGTGGGAAGGGTTGTACTGTGGACACGGTGTGAGGCACACGGTGGTGGGGTACGCCTTGCAGGGTGCGTGGGCAGTTGTAATTTTAGACACTATAGAGAATAGAGTGGTAAGAGTTATTTATGTACAGTAAATGCCATTTCATTTTACAAGTGTCTGTATTCATTGTGATTGGGTCCTGTGAGGGGCTACTCCCACTCTGTTGGGATTCTTCCCAGGTGGAGGCACTGCACCATATTGTAAGTAAATCACCACAGGCTCTCCATGGCGGAGGCTTAGGCTCCTGGGAGCCAACAGGTAAAAGAGCTGCACCAGTAGCTTTCTGTGTGCAGGGGGAAACAGGGCTACATGTAAATAATACGTTACCATCCAGACGAAAGGCAAAGCAGAGACAGCACTCAGAAGGAAAGTTTTCAAAAAGCTATATTATCAAAAAATCACATAGATCTGACATTTCGAACCCACAGAGAGCTCTTTATCAAGTGGATTACTGGTCGTGTGATGCATGATACCTGCTGGTAACAGGAGGGCTGAGCTGTCTGCCGATGGTACTGGGGACACAGGATCAGGTTTCTGGGGTACATTACACACATGGTTCTCTAGCAGTGCAGCGCCTCCAGATAGGTGTATTCTCTCTCTGTGCAGCACAATACATGGTAGGGTTCTGCCCAATGCAGCAACTGTCAGCTACTCACTGAAGGTTGGTCGCTGGACTTTCACTACAGGCCAAGGGCACCCGGAGCAGTCCCAGCTCTTCCCTGGCCCTCTAGCAGGTGCAGAGGTATGGTACACACTCACTCTCCCTCGAGGGGAAGAGGACCAGAGAAGGTCCAATAGTCAGGGTCTTGGCTGTGTGACCTGCCTCTCTCAAGTAGGTAGAGGCACTACTAAATTTGGGGTGGCACTGCCCTTAAGTACAGATAGGAGGAGGGCACCAGATCTGTCCCATGATTGGACATGCTCAGGCCAGATGTCACCACCTCCCACTGTCACTCAAGTGCAGCTCTAGTGAGTGGGGAAACTTCATAGTGACTACTGGCAGCCTGATTGTACCAGGACTTACTGCCAGGAGGGCAGTTTAGTAGCCAAAGGTGGCATGGCTACATCTATATATATAATATGATGTGGTGGGTGCTGGGATTAGAGCTTGCAGGAATTGTGTGTTTGAACCACGAAGGACCCGGGCAGGGTGGCGCTAAGAACTGTGCACATGGTGACATTATATGGGAACCTCTATTTCTCATGATATACAGTAGTCATTGAACTCTCCATTTTTACTAAGCAGAAGGTTTTTCAGTCAGCATTGCAGCTCAGTGAATGTGGACCTCCCTCCGAGGCCAAAGTGTACTAATTGTCATGACATGATCAATCAGGTAGTTTAATCTGCACAACTGCTTTTTTAACAAAATCCAACACATAAAGGTTCTTTTATTTATGGATTCTGACTACTTCCCTTTGTTATATGTCACTGTGTGTTCAACAAGAGTTTGTACAGGCAAATACCACCTCTCTACAGTACCTCCTCTCGTCATTATTGGCAGACAGAGCAGGATAAGGCTAAAGAAAACCTTTCACTGACAAACATTTTCTAATTCAGAGGCCCCTGAGAAATGCAATTTGTTTTTCATCTACAAATAAATAAAAATAGCCAGACATTTGGTTTTGGCATGGTAAGATTTGTTTAAGAAAGCCAATGTGATTGTTAAATTCTTTAGAAAATGTTTTATTTGTACAGTGCTGTGGATACTGTCAAGATAAAGCCATGCAAGGATTAGGTGAGCAGTAGAGCAACCAAGAGGTTAACCTTCTTTATAAGAGAACAATTTCCATTATGTTTCTTGTGGCTAAAACATACAAACAAACAAGAAATAACTAATGTGCAAAATAAGTTATAAAGTATCACAACTAATTAAACACAGTGCAAATCAAAATTGTAAATTGAGTCTGTGAATATTAATACAGTATGTGAATAACTGAATATTAATATGTACTTTTATAGTGACAAGTTGAGTAATGTAATAATATCCTATTGCTTTCCCTGGAGTCTTGAAATAATAAAACTATCACAAAGAGTATGATGTGAAATGTCCGAAGAAGGAAAAACATGTTTCTAAGTACAATTGTTTTGTCTAGGAATTGATCACATATTAAGACATCTTGCACTATTTTGTTTTTCCATTAGCACCATAAGGATATTTTCTTCTGTAGCCATGTATCCTCTTGGCTACTAATCTTCCCTACCTAACACATAAGCCCTGTTACCAGCACAGGCAGTGTTAGGGTTAAAGCTATGCCCTTGCTGCTGCAGCAGTAAACAACTCCCTTGAGTGACAGGGGGTGGGCCTAAGGCCTCTGTGCTGACCAATCAGGGGCTCAGACCTAGGACCCTCCCCTGGGTACAAAAGGGACTGCAGATCAAAATTTAGAGAGAGATCCCCTCCTTCAGGGGAGTGGGAACATCTACCCCATATTCCACCAGGGGATATGGGAGCTCAGGATTGACCGTTGGGGCCTCAAGCTCTTTGGGTTGATTCCAGAGACCAGAGAAAGAGACAAGAGTGTACATGTTGGTATGCTGTATGAAGAATAAAGAACTGTTCCTGTTTTATACTCCTGCCAGAGGCTGCAGTTTCTTCGGGAGAGAGTGAGTGTTTTCCACAGGGGACAATCGGAATGGAGGCGTTGAAACACCGAGTGAAGAGATGGGAAGATCCCTAAAGCCTGTCCTGTTCATCCCCAACTAACACCGGTGGACACTCAGTATCCTATGAGCCTAGCAGGTGAGCAGCACAACACCACCAGGTAACAGTGAAATCTTCCAGAGGGTGGGGGAACACCTGTTACACTTTTTTTTAACTGTTTCTTGTGGGTTCATCATGGAATGTTCTATGACATGGGTGGTAATAAAACCATAATGAAAGAAAATGCATACTGTCAAGGGTTCATCTTCGACTGGAGTGGATCCCAGTGGCAGGAACAGCAAGGAGCATGGTCGGGTTCACAGGCAGAGGTCAGAGGCAGGCAGCAGATAGCGTGGTCAGGATCACAAGCAGAGGTCGGCAATGAGGAGACAGGAATAGGGCAATAGCAGCAGCAAACACAGGAACCTAGAAGGAGCTGGAGGAACCAGCATGAACAGGCACTGACAGACAGGAAGGGGAAGTTTATATAGGCAGGCTGAGAGGTAGAGCACTGGTGCAGAGGTGTCAGGTTTCAGGGTCTGGTGTGTTCCTTGAGAGAGTTAGCAGAGCAACAGCAGTCCCGGTGGAAAAGCATGGGCACTGCAGACCAGAACATGACATTGAGAGAGCCAGCAGAGCAGCAGCAGTCCCAGTGAACAGGCATGGGTACTGCAGGCTAGAACATGACATTACTCCCACCTCCCAAGAGTGTTCTCCGGACGATCCTTCCTTGGCTTCTTATCTGGATATCTCCGGTGGAAAGCTCTGACTAGACGTGGAGCATGTATGAAGTCTTTGGGTTCCCTGGACCTCTCGTCTGGGCCCTAGTCCTCCCCAGTGGACCAGGTACTGTAGTCTCCCTCTGTGTAACCTGGAGTCCAAAATTCTCTCCACAATGAATTCATCTTCGTTATCCACCAGGACAGAATCAGGGGGAGGTAGGCTTCGTCCAGGAAATGGATTCTCCTGAAATGGTTTCAGAAAGGAATTGTGAAAAACTGGGTATATTTAAATGGCCTCTGGGAGTTCTAATCTAAAGGACACTGTATTTATCTTCTTCCATGTGACGGTTCAGGGGATTCCTTCCCCTCCATGTGTCCCTGGCGCTGCGCTCCCTCCTGCCTCATGTCCCTTCCTCGCCTCCCCGTTCGGTTCTACCTTCCTCCTCCCGCATCCGTCCATCTGCGGCAGTCCCTGACGCTCTCCCGGCGTCTGCGCGCGTTCCCCGCAGGGCACGCACGTCTTCTCACTCTCCCGTTTCCCTTTACAGTGTTCCCCGCTCACGGCCTCCCTCTGCTCCCGCTCCGGTCCCCTTACCTCCTGCAGACTCCCCTCCGGTTCTACCCCTGGCTCCTCCTCTCAGGCTGTTCAGGCTATCTCCCTCTCTAGCTCACCTGTCTCCTCCTCCTCTCCTTCTCACCTATCCCTGCTGTCTCTCACTTCACCCTCTGCTCCTCCTCTCTCTCCCATTGGTGTTCCCTCCTTTATAACCCCTGTCCGTCCTCGCACTCATTGCTCTGCATAGTTCTTTGTAACCTCTGTGTGTGCAGTCCTATGCTTGGCTCTCCTGTGTTTTCCAGCTTCTGTTCCTGCTCCTGCTTACCCCTGGATTCCCCTGGCTTGACCTCTGCTTGTACTGGATTACCCTGCTCTCTACTGCCCTTGAACCCTGCTTACGGACACGACTTTGCTGACTTCTGTTATCCCTGGACTCTGGCGTACGAACATTATGATCCTGCTCCCTATACCCCTGGACTCTGGCACACGGACATCACTATCCTTACTCTGAATCCCAAGGCGTTGCAAGTATTAACTAACCATCTTTCTACAGGCCCGGCAACGCCATACCACCCTCCGGGCACGCTCTCACTGCTGTGGGTGTGTGGTAAAACCCTTCCCACCTCAGTACTGGGGACTGGCCAGGTCTGCGGGCATACAGGCGTTACATTCCACTGTAATATTACTACCATCTGCCCTTTTCTCTATAAAGCTACTGCTAAAACCCTAATCATGCCATTATCTTCCCCTGGCTGGATTATTGTAACATACTGCTAACAGACCTCACAACTTTCTCCTTTGCAATCTATCCAAAATGTTGCTGCTAGAAAAATTTAACTTTCTCCCCAAACAGTCTCTGCTTATCTCCTCCTTAAATCCCTCTCCTTGCTTCCTATCAAGTTTCTGATAGCCTACAAAGTTCTCCTCCTTACCTTCAAGGCTCTCCACTCATCTGCTCCTCCCTGCAAATCAGTTTTGGTTTCCTTCACCTTAAAGCTTTCCCCTCACTACCCCTAACCTGTGGACCTCCCTCACACCCAAGACCCTTCTCTCCCCACCTTTAAGACAAATCTTAAAACGCACTTCTTAAAGCAGCAGTCCAAGCTGCCATTTTTAAATTATTAATTGTTTCCCTTTAATATGTGCATCACAATCCACACAATCCACACAATGATAAGTAATTAGCTAAGTTGCTGACCAATCCGTTCTCCTGTGATCGATAATAATTATAATATAATAATAGCATGTTCTTGTATAGCGCTGCTAGTTTTACGTAGCGCTATACAGAGACATTTTGCAGGCACAGGTCCCTGCCGCTTGGAGCTTACAATCTATGATGATGATGTAGCAAAACTTACTGTTCCTGTGAACACGCGAAACCAAGTGCAATTCCACGGAACTTGTTTGCATACCGCAGCCCCATGGCCACGGGTGACAAGCGGCTGCCGTAGTACTTTGCAGCAGTGATAGGTGGTGTTAGTGTGTCTTTAAATTTAAATTCAGCAAGGTCTGTTTTGTTTTCCTATAGCACTGTTTTTGCTAATCACAAACAGTTTATATTATAAAAGTTGCGGTTAATAAAATCCTATTTTTTCCCCCTCTTAAAACATCTCCTGATCTAAAAACCTCTGCACGCATCTTCTACACAACAGAACGATTTGTACTGTTCTATGTAATGTAACCTATGCCTTATTCCCATAAACGTCAGATAATAGATGCAGTCAGTCTTTATAAATTACAAAATATTTATTAAAATGAATTAGAGAAATAACAAACACTTGGGAAAATAATACAATCTTCGAATAATACAATCCTTTTCTACTAACATCTTCTTCTGGCTGTCTCTTGTACAGCTTCACTTGTAAGGCTGTGCTTAGAGTTCTGGCGACAGTGCACAGTGCCGTCACAAGTACTTGAAGTCCGTTGCGGGTGCCGATAGAGTTTACGACCGCATTGGCGCTGCGCAGTGACATGGCGACCGAAATCACTGAAGCCAAGGATTTTTGTCTTGGCCAGCGACAGAAGCGTGAAGGCAGCGTCATGTGAGCAGTTCAGCCAATGTGGGTGATCCACTCACTGCTACGCCTTTGCCACACCCCCTGTCGCCTGCCAAGGTCACCTCCACCAAATACAACTTTCGCTTATAACGACGACGACGTCAGTGGTCGCGAGCACGTCGCCTTCACTATAAGTGCGGCCTAAGATGACCAAGAACAAAATAGATGCCTTAATTAAACTGGCCTGTGTCGATACACTGCAGCCAATGTGTCCTTTATGTAAACTGTATGGTATGCATTCCATTGAATTTGTGCGCATGTGTGGAACAGGTATATCCCAATTGAATGGAATACAAACATTATTATCGAATAGTGATGTTCTGTCTTGCTGGATTTGGTTTCTACACAAACAAGATGCTGACGTTGATCAACCTTTAGGATCTGCAAAACAATGGCAAAACAACTGCATATACTCCCACATAAATAAACAACAGTGTAGCACTGTAGACCTGTCAGTCAGCTTTAGTTTTTGTCTTGTACAACCATTGCACTTCTTGCCTCTCCCTACCCCCCGCTTCTGACCATTTGCAGATTTCATTTTGTTCCCAGTTTTTTTTACTTTAGTGTAAACATTAAACATTATTAGTTTTTACTTATTCTCTTGTCTTTTGTGGGTTTCCATGTTTTCTTTGAGGGTTCCATACTGAACATTTTGATAGATTGACAAGCCCAAGTAATCAGTCCCTCCTAGATACACAGACCAGGCCTGTCCCTAGGTTATGTGCCGCCCTTAGGCAAGCAAATGTTTCCTCCCCTCCAAAACATTCCTCTAGGTGGGAAACAGAGGTCTCTGAAGCTGAACCGCATTAATTTCGGCTCCAGGGACCGCCTGCTTTCTGAGATACCTACCTTCTTAGAGGGTGCCAATATCTCTTGCTAAGATGTCCCATCACATGACCAATAGGAAGCCATGATGTCATAGACAGCTTCCTATTGGCCCATATGACCAGGGGCTTTAAACCTGAGGGGATAAGTATCTTAGGAAGCATGGGGTCCCCAGAGTCGAAATGTATATTCTATTACCAAAAAAAACTGCTACACTTTCCCTCTTGCTGCCCCCTGAGACATGCCACCCATAGGCAGCGTTTCACCTGATTACCGTTTAGGGATGGGCCTGCCTGGATGCCATAAGAATATTGCTGGTTAATCTAGCCAAAACCTTGTAAGACATTCAGGGAGATGTCAGAAACTTTGCGAGATATGCAGGGAAAATTATCCACCTCCAGAGCAGCTGTAGTATGGTTAAATGCTAGATTAGATAGTTTGTTGTCCAAGGTAACACACCTACCTGCTGGAAGGGTGCCAGAGACTGTTCCCTGCTTCCCCAAAATGTATTCTGCAGAGGCCTCATAGCCTTCAAGCTCCCAAGGAGGCACCAACCAATCCGCATTACTTTCCCCATGCTATCCCTTTAGCATCGCCAGAACGGTAATTTGGGGATCCCCAGAAATATCAGATATTTTTTACCCAGTGTCAACTTCATCT
The DNA here is from genome assembly GCF_040206685.1 of Ascaphus truei. Lineage (NCBI taxonomy): Eukaryota > Metazoa > Chordata > Amphibia > Anura > Ascaphidae > Ascaphus > Ascaphus truei. The sequence continues at coordinate 361,332,217 of NC_134485.1, forward strand.
TTTAAGCAGCCCTATCACTTTCCTGACCCCCAATCAAAGGCAACATTTATTATATCCTATTTGTGAACGGATACAGCCTCATGGGCTATCCCATTAGTGAATTTAGACAGCCCAATGCTATACAACCTAGATCAGTTTAAAGCAGAATTTCAATGAATATTTGATAGACGAGCTATTGTACAATTCGTAGACAACCAACCTCTGGAGCTTCGGCAGGACCACAAAGATATTTTGGCGTATTTTACAAAGTTCAAAAGTCTAGTGCTAAAATCCGCTTGCCCCAAAGATGAAAGGGCTTCCCTATTTTATAGAGGATATTTTGGCCCAGGCTGTTGTGAAACCCACTACATACTCAGTTAGTGGACCTAGTTATTCAATTTGAACACTGTTTTACAGAACGTAAGGGAGAAAGATGAAGGAAGAGTCCAAAACAATTTATGAACACCTAGATTCAGTCTGACATGAAAACAATGTTGGTCATATAAGGGAACCTTCACCTGAACTCATGCAAAGAGGGGGAACCTGGGGACTCCTTCTAAGGTGTTAAGGGGAAGATTTATGTTTATGTTTTGGAAATCTAGGGCACTGTGTGTGGGAATGTCCCAGAAACCCCAAGAACTTGCACCAGAACATTTAATCGGCAGTAAAGGAAATCAAACTTCCGTGCGTCAAGAAATAAAGAGTACCCTTTTTTCTGCTAACACACTACAGGTAGCCGTTACATATGAGCCTTCCAGCAATTATACAGTATGAAGACCATAACCCTACTGACGTTTCTGTCATCATCGATTCTGGAGCTACTGGGAACTTTTTTTGACTTATCCTTCGCTAAAAGGTTGCAGATACTAAGGCATCACAAGAAAAAGGAAGAAATTGTTAGAGCAGTTGATGGGTCAATTCTTCCTTTAGGTCCTCTGAAGTGGCATACGCCTCCATTGAAAATTACCTGTAGTAATGGACATTCGGAAATCCTACACTTTGATCTCATTGATGCGCCATAGTTCCTTATTATCCTAGGAATGTTCTGGTTGATGGAACATAATCCATCCATTGAGTTGGTGACACATTCCTTGATGTTGTCATCCGTGTTTTGCAGAGATCAATGTTTTGCGTAAGCTCCCAAGAAACAAATGGAGAATCAGGCTGCCTATCTTTGTCATAGAATTTCAGAAAAACAACTGTACAAGTGCTGTCGATGACTCATTACCAGAGAAATATCAAGGTTTAAAAGTGTATGGATTCTGCCCGATCCGTGCCAGGGTTTTCTGGCAGCCTGCTACTTAAGGCTGCTATTCCCAGTGGGAGTCGCCGAGCAAAGTTCTGTTTGCTGTAGCTCCATTTGATCTTTGCCGTCACGCACTACCCTTTCGCCTGTTTGGAATCCCTGTTGCTTACCCCAGGCCATGACCCCGACCTCGCTGCCTTACGCCTGCCCTGATCTTTTGCCTGTTGCCTGTTCTCTGCACTGCTTCCACCAGCCCTGACCTTTGCCTGCTTACCGACTATGGATACTCCAACAGGACTCTGTCCCTGGGTCCTGGTCAGTTATTCTGCATCCCTACCTCACCCCTACGGGTCCGCTTCCTGATTCGAGACGAGCAACGTCACAAAAAGTCGTTTTCGATCAAAGCAAAGCCAATTCCCTGCCCCCTCCTCGCCCATATGATTGTCAAATTGATGTAGAACCTTGCGCTAATATCCCTTGCAGCAGAATTTATGCCCAGAATGAGAGATTGTGTATGAGTCACATTGAGCGGCACAAGCTGAAAGTCGGTAAGCTTGGTTCTTCATGACCTTTTGGTTTATTAGAAGACCAAATTGATGAAGATGAAGAGGATGAAAATAGTGATATTCTAGATGATGATCTAATAGCTTTTTATCTGCATAGTTTCAGCTCAGACACTGAAGGTGAACTTTTACAATTTATTATTCACGTGAATATAATTCAGCAAGATCAAGGAAGAAAACTGATTTTGACCCTCCTGAGTCTGAATAATATAATATATTTTTCCCTGTGCAAATAGATGTGCAAAAGTAAATTTCTGACCTGGGACAAGGTAAACAAGATCATAGTGACCGGGAAGAGGCTTGAACTGTTCCAAATATAGTACCATTTTTTGGCGCTCACAATGTTTCTGATGCTAATGAACATTATATTCAACTAGAAAAGCAAGGTGGAAGCAGATTGGATTTAACTAATCGTGCAAATAACCACAGAGCTAAAGATAAACACCCCCCCCCCCCCCCAAGCCTGAGGTTCAGAACATCCTGGATTCCAAGTATCTTTGGGGAAAATTATTTTATTTGGTAGACTGGGCAGGTAACGGGCAAGAGGAAAGGTCTTAGGAACTAGCCACTCAGATTCATCATCATCATCATAATTTATTTATTTTTTAAGCAACTACTGGCCTCTACTTAAGGAGGCATCACAATACTTTTCAGTCAGTTTGAGAACAACTACAATTAAATGCAATTATTTTGTTTCACACGAGAAACACAGTAAAAGCCAGAATTATTATTATTAATAAAACGCTCCAACATATTCCATAGCACTGTACAATAGGGTTGGAGGACAAAAACAATAACATAACAAACATAAATTTACCTTTTTACATACGGTATGGAGGGCCCTGTGCCAAGGAGCTTACATTCTATAAGGAAGGGTAAGTGGAAACAAAGGTTACAGTGGGGTACATGAAATTAACAGATGCTATACATTCAGTTTATAGTCATGGACAGCCAGAGATAAAGGAATACCGGAATTGTAACAGAGCCTCTCTAATATCAGCAAACCACTAACGTCCTTTGGGGAGACTTGTGTGTTCTCATGTCAAACAAGTCCTGAGGTGAAGTGATAGCAGCTAGAAGCAAACAGAGCCTCCCAGCAAAAACGCAGGGGGAGGAGGAGGTGACGATCTGCAGTCCATGGGGAACCAGTAGATGACATCCCTCTTTTCAAAATACCCAGGGAAACTTTGGAAAGATATGCTGCACACTGCAGGGGTCAGCCACATTGAGTTGCATATTGTTCATCCTCTCTAAAACAAGATCATTTTTTTTGTCCATTAAGTCAAGTCTCTGCTCATACTCAGGAACCTGTGCACAAGCAGTGGCAGGTCTGGCCGCAGGTGTGCAAGGCATCACAATTGTCGAAAAAGCAAACAAAAAAAAATACTTGACAATACCATGTGTAGCCCTCTTCCCTGCTGATATAGAAAGACTACTAATGCTGTATATACCTGCTGGCTCAGCGAGATCTGGGCCTCAGCTAACTGGGAGCCTGGGGTAACAATATGTACTTGGCAGCGCCTCCACTTACCAGGATCCCCAATAAGTAGGATTCCCCTAGGCAAGAATAATGATAATAAGCATCAACGTTGTACCTTTTACTAGTAAGGGAATGCAAAACCTAACATACACCTATCACATATATAACACATATAATCACAATGCATGAATAGCTGGTACTTAGCAATCAGACACCTGTGACCTTGCCACACTTTAGCTGGAGCAATGTCCCCTTCTCCCACCACCGCGTGTATCCCACACCGTGTCCAATGTACTGGACCAGTCCCTTGGTCACTCAACCCAGTGTCCCCAAAGAACCCTCCCCCAAGGCGGGATCAGCGCCTGCAGGTACTTATTTATAATACCTTCCGACCGCATCCGCAGTCTGTAAATGAGCTTCACAAAGGATCCGCCGATCCAGCGTAGTCTCCTACAAGTAGTTGCTGGTATCCAGCAGCTTGCTCCCAAACCACTGACCGCACAGCAGCGCAGAAGGAATACTGTGTCCCTGTCTGCTAGTACAGTAAAGGGTATGCTGTCCCTATGTATATGGTTGTTCCCTGCAGTACCACAAGCTGGTGGTTACTCAAGGTCTGCACTGGGGCCTAAGGGAAATCTCTGGCCTATGCAGGTGGGTCACTAACCCCCTGCAACACACACCTCCTCTCCTCTGGCTTTCCCGGGGCACACTCCTAGTGTGGTCTCTCCCCCACGCTTCCCTTTCCTGCCTGATCACAATCCTCCTCTCCTATTCGCTCTCCGGCATCACGTGTCCCTGCTGAGGCTCATGGGAATTGTAGTCCCAGCTCAGAGTCTCTCTTCTATTGGCCAGCCTTTGCGCACTATTCACTGCGCTTGCGCGAACTTCCTCAGGGCCGGCCGGCGCGCATTGGTACTGCGCATGTGCGAGACACAACATGGCGGCGCCCTGTTCTATCGAGCCGCCGCGGAGCCTCGGTGACACCCAAACGCTGCCCGCTCACCTCCCCGCTCTCCTGATGGTCAACTGACCTACCACATATCCCTACAGCACTCGCAGCTAGGTATAGAACCGGGAAGGCACAGGGAGACACCACTACACATGCTATCCCTGAACAAGGCACCAGTTACAGTTAGACTGGAGCTCAGTCCTGGGTGGAGTGTGAAGGGTCAGGGAGAGGAAAGCGCTAGGTTTGAGGGTTTCCTGGGAAATTCAACAGCTATGGTTCTTGATTGATTCTTCTTCCAGATTGGTCCTAGAGTGTTCCCCTTGGAGTTTTGGGTGCTGACAGGTTTTCTTTTCCCACATTATTCTTTGTACAAGTGTTCTTAGGGGTCATTAGTCATTTTACATTATTGGGAAGTATCCTGCTCCTTATTAGGGTCCTTAGTGCTGTAACTGGTACAACACTAAGAAGGTTCTTGCATTTGTACAGTATAATCAGAATTGATCCTTGAAGCAAAAGATCGAGAAAGGATATACAGCAGAAGAGTTTTGATCAAGATCAGCATTTTCTATCTGCGAGTATGACAATACAATTTATCTGTGACTTTATATACAGTACAGCTGACTTTGATTCTGTTAAGGTGTCAAAAGTTGGTCACTTCTGAGACCCAGCTGACTAGTTTCGAATACTGATGGAGTGTGAATGGCTTATTCAGAGTTGCACTTTTGGTAAGATGAGGTCGGCTGGGGGAAATGGGTCACTACTCTAAATTTCCTTCAGACATGTTAGTAATTCCCTGAGCCATAGGCAGAGTAGTGACAGAGTGATAATTGTTCTGTATGTAAACAGGTACCCTTCCTCTTGGTCTTCGGCTAGGTGGGGGCTGCTCCGGGAGGGTTGCAGGGCGAGCAGGTCGCCGGAGCCTCGTGGTGGATGCCGCACAGGGTGCCGCCATCTTAAGGAAACACACGCATGTGCAAGGGATGCCTCGCGCATGCGCAGTACGGCCATGAGCGGCAGCCATCTTAGAACAGGATCCGCGCAGTCGCAGGGGCTACTACCACATGGGCACAAACAGCCAATAGGGCTGCCAGAATCATGGCCAGCCAGCTATAGATACATTTGGCGCACTGAGGGAGACCACACCAGTCGGGAGCAGGACGCAGAGGAGAGAGGTAGTGTCCCAGGTGCAGTAGCCCTGGGACTAGACAAGCTTTCCGCTGTAGGCTCCAGCTACTTCCCGACACAGTAGGTGCCAGCGCATATATAGGGAAGGCCCTTTCAGTTAAGGACACCCCCCTTTAGTGTGCTGTTAGAGTTGCTACAGCAGTGATAGAGCTACGCAGCGATTGGTGGCCTGCGGTCTGGGACCAGGCCACAGGCATTGCTAAGAGACACTTAAAAGGGACACACTCCAATGGGAGCTACCTCAGAGGCGGACGCCTTCGTGGAAAGAGCGGATAGATCCCGTCATGGGATCATTCCGCAGTCCGACGGATCCACACTACAGTTTGGCCTGGTCTGGCCTAATACCAGGAAGGTATCTGCAAGTGCACCAACGGCCACACACAGGGGTAGCGCTACTCCTCACACACTTTGGAGTGGGCCTGTCTTGTGGACACCAGTTGGTTAGGTGCCTAGGGCACCCTCATAACTTTGGGGGAACCTCACTGGGGTGTGGACAAGGTGGTGGGCTTACACTGTGGAGGTAATGTGGGGTTACGGCCTTGCATGGCCTTATTATTATAGTGTTGTCTGTTTATATGTCAGTAAATACGTTGTTATATACTCTGTGTGTGTTTACTGACTATTGGGTCCTAGGAGGGGTAAGCCTACACGTTAGGATCTCTCTCAGGTGGAGGCGCTGTGTACCATCAAATGTGATCACCCCAAGCTCCTAGCACTTCCCTCAAAAAAAAGTTTATTACAAAAGATAACAATATATTTTTTTAAATCCCTATTTCTGAACAAAATTCAATCACCGCAATGTTTCGTGCTGATGAGGGTAAAGGTCACGTAAATAACTGCAGTGTAGCCGAGGATTGGTAAAGGCAAGGATGCAAAGATGCCAGTATTGTCCATAAAAGTATCCAAAAGGCAGTACAACTAGGTTCTGGCACTTTCCAGTATGTCCTCATGTAAGAGCTGGAGGAGGGTTCTGGAAAGGCTTCACGTGGGAAGTGATTAGGGCCTCCTCCTCACACTGCAGGAGTGATTCTAGCTGCAGCTTAAAAAAAGTAATAAATGTAATATAGACTCTCCAGAATTTTCTACATACAATTGTATGAAGCAGTAGCACAGTCAACTCTTTACACATACAGCACTGTGCAGTACCTGTAGGTACTCTATACAGTAATGAATTCATGTTGGAAAACATTTGGTAAAATAAATAGGCTCTGCTCACTGCCTAAAGAATATTTAAAAACACAAAGAACCTGTGCCATGTTGTTGTTTTCGTTTTGGGTGTGTCGTTATAGATAGCGCATGCACTAGATGTATGCACAGAGATATTCAGTGTGCGATCTGCCAGACACATACGATATTGCAATTAAATAAATAAAGCCCATAAATATTCTATAATATAAATAAATTCTGTTAGGTGGATCGCGGTCGAATTGAGTTAACAAAAAGTATTCCTCTGGGTGTAATCTCACGCCTTGTCCTGGTACCGAAGATAGTAATTATTGCTACATGTACAGTAAGTCTCCTTGGCCCATCTAAGCGGCATAGCCTCCCTTCTTTAGCTCCCCTCTGTGTGTTTAACAACACCATGCACAGACATACTGTAGTACCACCCCCTTCTTCTGTTATTACTCCTGATGAAGAACCCGGTGATGTTCAAAAACTTGTAAATTATCAATTACCTGTTGGTTCAATCAAATAAATTAATCCAATTGTTAGACCCACTTAAAAATAAATCTTACTCTCCATAGAAGCCAAGTGGTTGTTTTAAAATAGGCATGATTGCATTTGTTGAAGGAAGCCAATGGAACTAAAATACATAATTTTTGGTCGTTTTTTGTTAGGCAAGTGGAATTACACTTGGAGGAGCTAAGCGAAATGAGGTAAGGAAACCTGGAATGGAAAGGCTGTAATGAATATAATGTAATAAGATATATATGTAAAGAGATCTGCAGATGGATAAATGAGAATGCAGTGCTACTGTAAATATGCAATCTGTGTGCAGATCCCACGCGTCTAGAAGGCACAAGCAGAACACAGTTATGGGAGCCAGCAATATACAGGAGATAAAGTAAAGCGCTGCTCTAAAAATGCAACTGCAATCCTTTCGCAAAGGAATACTGTATGTAGTACCCAGCTGACACTGCTACTGGCAGCCCCTTCTGATGTATGTATTTTGAGAAGCAGGGGGTCCCTGGAGCTGAAATCAATTCTGTTCAGCTCTAGAGATCGGATACAAAAAGGGTCACAGGTGTGGCCCGAAAGAGTCCTATGTGCACTCACTATTATCAAAAATAATTGGCTAGGAAAGATTCAATCCTTGGGATTTCCCCCATAGCCATGCTTAAAATAGTTAAAATCTTTTATTAAACACATCTATCACATAATAAGCAAAATAATAAGACAACCACTATGTGGCTAAAACAGGGAAAGAAGGGGTGGGGGTGGCAGGAGGAAGGGGGGAGAAATAGTATAGGTATAGTTACCAGTGTGGTGTGGACCTAATTGTTTCAAAGTGAAGTATACCAGGAAAACGTCTCCACAATATCAGATCGTGGAGTATGTGATTCCTACTCATGTCAGGTTAGTACATTACCCATAGGTTATTCAATTTCTAATCGCTTCTGATGTAAACCATCACATGAGTGTTCAACATAATGTATTCCTCAAATACCCTTGGTATGTCTGGTATTTGTGTATCTATAAACCCCCAAAGAGTATAGTATTTGGCTACAAATGAACACTATATTAATACTGATCGCATTGCATTGTGCCTGCATGTAAGTATCTTACAGCTTTATAGTATCAACAGTACTTATAGACCCGTAGCTCATGCTCCGTAATACCCACAATATATTATCTGGGTAATCCTGACAATAAAATACTACACGATTGGGTGGTAAGGTTTAAGCTATACAGCTCTCGGGAGACATACAACCTGGTTGTCCTGAGTGGCTAAGGACTGCAGTCTCATACCACACGTTAGCCCCGCTTCCGCGCACACTGATGACATCAGACCATCGACGTCATCACGTACCACGTACCTAGTTGGTACGTGATGACGTCGATGGTCTGATGTCATCAGTGTGCGCGGAAGCGGGGCTAACGTGTGGTATGAGACTGCAGTCCTTAGCCACTCAGGACAACCAGGTTGTATGTCTCCCGAGAGCTGAACAGTATAGCTTAAACCTTACCACCCAATCGTGTAGTATTTTATTGTCAGGATTACCCAGATAATATATCGTGGGCATTACGGAGCATGAGCTACGAGTCTATAAGTACTGTTGACACTATAAAGCTGTAAGATACTTACATGCAGGCACAACGCAGTGCGATCAGTATTAATATACTGTTCATTTGTAGCCAAATACTATACTCTTTGGGGGTTTATAGATACACAAATACCAGACATACCAAGGGTATTTGAGGAATACATTATGTTGAACACTCATGTGATGATTTACATCAGAAATGATTACCTAGAAATTGAATAACCTATGGGTAATGTACTAACCTGACATGAGTAGGAATCACATACTCCACGATCTGATATTTTGGAGACGTTTTCCTGGTATACTTCACTTTGAAACAATTAGGTCCACACCACACTGGTAACTATACCTATACTATTTCTCCCCCCTTCCTCCTGCCACCCCCACCCCTTCTTTCCCTGTTTTAGCCACATAGTGGTTGTCTTATTATTTTGCTTATTATGTGATAGATGTGTTTAATAAAAGATTTTAACTATTTTAAGCACGGCTATGGGGGAAACCCCAAGGATTGAATCTTTCCTAGCCAATTATTTTTGATAATAGTGAGTGCACATAGGACTCTTTCGGGCCACACCTGTGACCCTTTTTGTATCCAGTTATACCACATTCCCGTATGCACCCTATTTTCTTTACACATATACCTACAAATTGCCGGAGAGCGGTAGACACCCTTTCCTGTTTACAGCTCTAGAGATCCCCTGCTTCATACCAAATTAAGGAAAAAATGTAAAGCCACTTTAACCAGCATTTTATACTACCTACAGTTATTTCCTACTTAATTGTGTTTTCCAATACAACAGTATTCCAGATAAACCAGAACATCTAATATTTTAAAGCAACAATACTACATTCCCCCTTTTTTTCATATATGAAGCATGTGACAATGCTAGCAATCGTTTGGCGCTCCTGTTATAAATCTGTAACAATCCTGATGGTGTGCCTAATATAATGGCCGCCTTTCCGTTTCAATCAATCCTTCAGTGTAACCCAGCAGCTACAATCTATTCTTACTGTATATTACTATGGTAACATTATCTATTTTTACAGTTTACAGTTCAAACTGCTGGGAACATTGGCAACAAATTATCACAAACAGGAAAGTATTACAAAGAGGTTGCACTGCTGGGGGTGTGGGCAAAACCTGCTATAGAAATCAAAGGATTCTCAGTATATGAAAACGCATTAAAAATAGCAGTAAGAGATAAATAAAAAATAAATCTTCCTTTACTCTTTCTATAGGACGGGAGATGTGTATTTTCCTACTTCTAGCTATTGCTGCACCCCCGCCTCCCCCCTCACAGACATGGTTATTATGCTATGTTTATTAAATACATACTTACAGAGCAACAATAATTAAATACAATATAAAAATCTTCAAAAAAAACCGGAGGACCCACTGCAGCTTTATAACTGCATGATTATAAACCTACAGCCTGGGTTCATAACTGCATAATTATGAGCCAAGGCTGTAGGTTTATAACTGCATAATTATGAACCCAGGCTGTAGGTTTATAACTGCATAATTATGAACCCAGGCTGTAGGTTTATAACTGCATACTTATGAACCCAGGCTGTAGGTTATGTAAATTACTTTCTTTTGTTCACCAACTTGTCTCATAATAGGCGGCTCCTGTCACATCCACCATTGTGATTGCTATCCGCAGACTCCAGTCGGGGGCAGGGTTTGGCCGCAACAATAATATTATACCGTTCTGAGGAATGTAAGGGAATGCCATTGAATAAAGCTCGCAGTGTTTGAATGCTTCGCCGCAAGGTATGCCGGGAGTTGTAGTCTCCGATGCCGCTGATCGATTGTTCCGCTCATGGCCGGCAGATCGGGACCTCGCGGAGCAGGAAAAGAGGTCAGCAGCTGTCCGCGTGCCTCGGTAATTCTGACCTGGACTGTTCGGGTCGGGTAGGTTCCGTCCCGGCTGATTTAGTTCAAGGGGGGAGGCGCCTATATAAGAGGCCCGGCCTTGCCTGTGCGTGATCCTTCCCAGGACCCGGATTTGCACTAATGCAGCTGGTTTTTCAGCTGATTAATGTCCTTTTCTCATTCATATTTATTATTATTACTGTGCGGTTTTGTACATCACAGCTTCAGCACCCACAGAGCTCATCACTCGCTAGTTATAAACGAGCTCCGGATCTCTCAATCTCCATTATCTATAGACATGTATCCCAGTAAGGAACTAATATCCCAGTAAGGAACTACATGCACCGGGAGGGGATTACAAAGGCAGGCCGGGTATCTCCCGGGGGTTACATGGTACATACAGTATATAACCGGTCTGTTTGGGCTTCTGCACTTCATACATACTGATGTGTTCAGCCGCCCACTCTCAGCACGCACCGGGTTAACTGTATCATGGCCTTGTACAGTATTGCTGCAAATATCCCCCCAGCTGCAAATATATTGGTCCTGGGAAGTGCACCTGTCCAGCTGTTGAAATATTTGCTCTCCTGTGGTGGTTGAGATCTGTGCCCACCCTGGTCCGAAACGCACCGAATGTCACAGGGTGCCAGTGGGGAAATATGCAGCTGTTCTGTCTGTCTTCATCTGTTGGAAATGTTAAGAAATAATGTTAGAGTTTACTTTGTTAATATTCTAGTTGTTATTATTTGCCAGCATTTAGCAGAGGAGCATAAACAATCCATAAAGTTACCAAAAGCACACATAAACACTACATCTAAGTGCTTTAACAGGCCCTGGCACATGGGTTTATTACTTTAGATCAGAGTAACCCTTTTTTTTTTTGCGGGACCGTTGTGCTGTTCCGCAAAGCAATGTGTTGCCCTCGTGCACTAAATATAAGAGTTAATATAATAGGTTTCTCTAATGCGTGCATTCTTCTTCTTTTTTTTATTTTGTAATGTTGTCTATTGTTTAGTTACTGTCCAGTAAAAATACATTACAATTCTCCCTTTTAAGGTGCCAAGGAGATGCGATGGGTATCACTAAAATCTTTTCCCCAAAGTCGTTTAAATGGGAGAAGCAGCACATTGCACCTACTGTATGCTTAGAAATAATGGGGATGCTGTTTTGACATCAAGGCAGTAGAAAGTATCTAGAGAGGCAATATACTGAATTAATTGTAACATTGCGATAGTAAAAATATTATAAAATGACAATTCTACTGTC